>NC_032027.1:7803660-7804032 GCF_001865875.1 Lupinus angustifolius
TTAATTAGTGATTGGTTCATGTCGCTACCCCACTAAAATTGAGTGTTTACAACATCTATGTTTTGTTATGTTAAAAAATAATAGTCATTGAAAATTAGATGAAATTGAAATCATTTTTCACATTCAAATTATTTCTTTACATTAATTTATCTATATAATTTAATGTTTACCATTAATCTAAGAATAATCGTACTTTTTCATCTCATAAAAGTTTTTTGACATTTTTCACACTGAATTTTAATATTGCAGTTCAGATTCTTTGAATTTTATTTTTTCTCTATTAACAACATAATAAAAAAAACTCTCTTATGCCACATGTCAATTTCTCCTTACATTTTTTCCTTCATGTCACATGTCACATCTTCCTCACAT
>NC_032027.1:7804132-7875533 GCF_001865875.1 Lupinus angustifolius
GAATATAGAGGTGAGATATTATCCAATACAATTTGAATTTTATTTATTGAGTTATTTAAGAATCAAATATTTTCTATAATCACACTTTCAACAAATAAATGCTTATACAAACACATTTATAATTGTTAATATTCTACATATACACTCAAAAATCAATGTTAATATTGCACCTATATGAATGAGAAATATAATGTTTCAATACATGATTTATTGATATTATAAAGTATATGTATATTATATTTGCATTATGCATAAACAAAGAAGTGACCCGTGCAAGTGCGTGGGTACACTGCTAGTGTTTATTAAAAGATTAATTACAACTCATGTTTTCTAATTATTAGTAAGTGGAATATCTATGCACCAATAATATATAGTCACTATATTATTCTCTTTTATTTGGATTAATTTTTTTAAAAGTCAATAATGATTAAAAATGAATAGTAAATAATCCAGTAACAATATAAAAAAATTCTTACACTAATATATACTTATTTTTCTCATTATTATTTTGATCCACAACTTTTAAAACATAGCATATTAATCCCTCTATTATCATATGTCGATTAACGTAAACAAGATAGTTGACATTACAACACGTTAACGACCCATGTGGCAATTGCATGGTGAAATATTTTGTTAACTCAAGAAAAATAATGTCATCTTCTTCCCATTAGTAGCTCTAAGAAAAAACACTGATTTTATACTATGAAAATTTTCGTAAATACCATATTAATGCCTACTAGTAAGTGAAACTTTAAACCCTAAATCAAGTATCTTCATCCAAGTTTTTACCTCAAATTATCCTTATTTGTATCAAGTTATCGTTCAATTTTATTAATTTATCATGTGCAATTTCTCTTTGCTTTTGAATATTTTGTTTTTGTTTCTGTTCCATGTAATTTGTAACAAAAGTTGTTCTTTTCTTGCATTTTGATGTGTTATAATTTTGGGATAAAACTCATTTTTTATCATTAGAGCACATTTTGTTTTTTTAAGATATAGATGGAGTCAAAGAGCATTTAAATTTTATAGTTTGATATGATTTAAAGTTCATCAAGGATTACCATATACTTGGAGAAAATTCATGAAATGATAGCATGAATTCTAATTGTTTATTCTTTAATGTACTTAATTTTTGTTCTATACTGATTATCTGACTTTTTGGGGGCAAAAATATGATTTAGGGTTCAAAAGTTTATTATTATTAGGATTAATAAGGTACTTATGAAAATCTTTGTACACTGAATGTTTTTTCTTGGAGTTGATGAGAGAGAAGAAGATGATGGTTTGTGTCTTTTAAAAAAATCAAAACAACTTCGTTCGTTACCAAAATGGTCATTTAAATTTATTATGGACTAAATTGGTTCCTACGAAAAACATAAAAGTATTATTATTATTTATTATTTCTATTAAATTTATTTTAATAAATAAGAGTATTTTTATAACAAATTTATTTATTATTATATGTAAAACTTTGAAAATGTCATATAAATATGATTAAAATCTTAAAAATGATTTTGTTTGTATAATTAATGGTATCTTGTCACGCTAAAGAATTAATTCATTTTGTATGTGTCAATCCCTTCTTAATAAGTGACACTCACATAAATCAAAAGTTTGATTTTTTAGTATGTTCGATAATCCAATGAAGTTTTACATAACAACTAGAAGAACACCTTATTGGTTACATAAAACTATTAAGTATAATGATAATTAAAAAGAATCAACATCTTAACTTGTTAGGTTGGTTTTTTCTTTTAATGTAATGGTTAGTTTAAATAATAGCATAAGTCAATTAGAAATATATAGAAACATTTCTTTTCTACTGTTTCTACCAAATCAAATGAGTTAAGTCATGACCTGATTGTTTGTCGATGTTTTTTAACCGGTTTTATTTTTGTAATGATTTAAAGGAATTTAATATTTATGTATTATAAATATTAAAAATAAATCTTAAGATAGATAAAATTTTATTTTTAACTAGTTTTAATCACTACTTTATCAATTAAAATAGGATTTCCTTTTACTTAATATGATAACACTTGTAATTGTAATTGAGACTAATAATAATCTGAATCAACTCAATATTTTTTTGAAATTTGACTATTATTTAGTTCGATAAACATAATTCATGAACCAAATGAATCGAACTTGAGCTAGAAATTGAACTTATTAAATAAACGAGTCAAACTTGAGTTTGATACAGTTTAATTTGTTTGTATATATATATATATATATATATAGCCTAATCTTTAATGTTCATTACTATTATATAATGACTCTATATTATTTTTATGATTATTGTTGCAATATTTATATAATTTTGTGAAATATTTTTTAAATGAATTAATTGTTTAAGTTATCTAAATAAATCAATTCGAGGCGAGCTAAATAATTCAGGAACTTTAACTGAGCCAAACTAGAGTTAAAAAATAACTTATCGAGTTTCAAACTAAACAAATCTTTATTGAGCTGAACTTTAGTTCGACCTGGTTCAGCTCATTTTTAGCCTTACTTGTAACAATATAAGTTCAAATTTAAGAAGAGAAATATTCTATATTTGTTACAAATAAGAAATAACCAACTTGTTAAAAAAATAATTCCATTAAAATAAATAATATAATTTTTTTAATAAGATATTTGTTTCTAATTGGTGACAAATCTTGATAATAAAATATTTTCATTTTAAATTTTTGTTTTATGACATCTTAAATTTAGATTATAACACTATTTTTTTTAAATGAAGAGCAATGCTACACATGTTAATTTTGGTGAATTCTTTTAGCATCATCTTGTATTTCATTCTTTACCATCCTTAAAAGAAAGTTTTATTGGCAGGTTTTTCCTTATACATAATTATTTCTGTTGTATATAAATAAAAAATAGTTACGCACACGTTTTTAAAATATTATTCAATTATCTAAAAATAATTTCAAAAATTATTAGAATTGCCAAAATACCCTCTCTAAACACCCAATTTTAAGGGTAGCAACACCCTTGATGATATTTATGCATAATAATTGCGTAAGAAAAGCCATTTGAAAACAGGATTAACTACACATTAAAAAAAGAACAGTGTAATAACTTAATAAGGATAAGTTTAGCATAATTTTGCTTACATTTCATAAGATTAGAATACTCAAATTTTGCTTATATTTGATAACAAATGAAGTAGTTGCTTTGGTAATCTGTGATCCTTTCCGTCATATACTATTCTCAAGATCGAATAATGGTCTTTATTCTTTTACAATAACAGATTCTTTATTGCGATTTGAGTAATTATTATTTGAGTTCTTCATGATTTATGTCAGCACCAAATTAGTTTCTAGTAAATTACATTCCAGTCCTTACTCTTCAAAACTATGACCCACATTATGAGTAAAGTTATTTTCTCTGACCGTTAAAATTATGGCATATGTCATTTTTTATTATACCAAAAAAATAGGACACATCATAATTTTAATTGTTGAATGAGATAATCTATCTCATAATATAAAAATATACTTAATTCTCTCAAAATTTCCATAACTAACATATTAGTCCCTCACTCTTCAAACTCAACATATATGTTGCAGGGAAATCAGCTCTTTTTCCTCTATTAACATATATGATGTTCTTGTTTTAATCATCCCTTCACTACATGTGGTTGTCAATACCACCAACGTTATTGACCTCCATCATTAGACAAATACTGTTTAGATGATGAAAATGAACCATTTTGTACATTTCTTTTAATAGGTTTGAGAATTTACAAATGTTTCTAAAAATGTTTTTATAATCAATTGCCCCATTCAGAAAAGTGTTGTTTTAGTTTTTGCTGCAAATCTACAGGGTCCACTTTTTTATTATTTTGTTTTGCATTTTGATTGTAATGACCTATAAAAACTCAAATCTAGACTAAGAAAATAAGACAAACAAAGAAAGAAAAATGAATAATGTTTTTATTGATTTGAAGAAATGAATTCAATAATCACAATAGTTAAGCCTTTCCAAATATATAGGTTTGGAAAGCTTACAAAAGAAACTACAAGGATGTAATATGCTAAGCATGTTGCATTCTCTAATTAATATAAATACAATCAAAGGTAACTTGTTCAATAGGTTAGAGATAGAAAATAACATCAGTGATAAGTGGTAATTGTTGTTAGTTATTGCTAAAACTCGAGACTATTGTCACTATTGTTACTAAAACCCTAGGCTACTACCCTTCATTCTTGATTCTCTAATATACCCCTTGAAACTTAGGCTAGTGGGTTAGTGAGGTTAACACAACTACTTTGAGTTGCTTTCTGAGTGATAAGAATCTTGTTGTGCCTAAAAGCATTGTGAGAACATTAGTTGTTTAATTCATATGGGATGTGCTTCACTTGTAATCTCTTTGCTTGGATTCTATCTCTGACAAAGAAAAAATCCAACTCAATGTGCTTTGTCCTATTGTGGAGGACACGATTATGAGTCATAACAACAATACTAAAATTACCACATAAAATGAGAGGAGTTTGATGAGGAATTTTGAGTTCTTATAGCAATGACTCAATCCAAATCATTTCTTGAGAAGCCAAACCTAAACTTATATACTCTGTTGCTTCTGTATTAGACCTAGAAATTGTCTATTGTTTATTGGACTACTAAGTAACAATGATTGGTCTAACAAACAAGCAACCTCACATAATGTTGTTAGAGAAAAGTAATGGATGGAAATGCTGGTTTGAGCTAAATGCCAAAGGCAGTAGTCCCTTGTAGGTACTTGAGAAACCTCTTGATTGCAACCCAATGTTGTTCAATGGGATTCTCATAAATTGACACACTTTGTTCACACTATAGTTTAAGTTAGGTCTAGTTATTGTAGTGTACTAAAGAGCACCAACTACATACTCGTACAAGGAAGGATTCTCAAATTGACTAGAATAGTCCTTGGTTAATTTGCAGCCACTACCTATAGGAGTTAAGCTAGGTTTTGTAGTATCCATATTAGTCTTTTTAAGAAGATCTCTAATGTATTTTGTTTGAGAAAGACTCCCCATTCCATTACTAGTGAGTCATCATTCAACCTCACATACGGAGTCGAAGCTATGATCCCGGTTGAGATAGGCGAGCCCACTTGGAGGACCATTTAGTTTGATGAAGAAACTAATCCAACTCCCCTAAGGCATAATCTGGATTGGATTGAGGAAAGAAGGCACCACGCCTAGAATAGGGAGGTGGCCTTGAAGAAACGGACGACAGACAAATACAACACCTCTGTAGTTCCAAATAGCTTTGAAGAAGGAAATCTAGTCCTCCGCAGAGCAAATATTGGTCGGGTTAAGGGAAAATTAGCACCAAACTGGGAAGGGCCTTACCAGGTGATTAGTAAAATCAGTAAGGGCGCCTACAAGTTGGCAGACCTAGACGGAAAGGAAATCCCCAGAACATGGAATGTTGCGAACCTCTGAGTTTTTTTATTCTTAGCACAATTATAATGAAATGTAATGTTAATCCTAATTGTGGTCGGAAAAACCCGTGTAATCATAAAAAAACAAACTCGTATTTGTTAATGAAGTATTATTCATAATCTATTTTTGTAGATCTCCCTTCTCCGACATAGAAAATAGCACCCCAGGGCAAAGACTAAGTCCCACATGGCCGGTAATTAGAAACACCCCTCAAAGGCGTGGACCTTGTCCTACTTTGACGCTGGTCTTATTTCAATCACCTTTGAGCAAAGACCAAGTCCCCCCTAGCCGGTACTCAGTAATACCCCTCAAAGGCATGGACCTTGTCCTACTTTGACGACGATTTTATTTTAAACACCCCAAGGTAAGGACTATGTCCCCGTGGCCGGTACTCAACAACACTACTCAAAGGTGTGGACCTTGTCCTACTTTGACGACAGTTTTATTTCAATCACCTAAGCGGGAGGACCTAGTCCCCCCTGGTCGGTACTCAACAACACCATTCACATGTGTATACCTTGTCCTACTTTGACAATAGTTTCATTCAAATACCTGAGCAAAGGTTACTCCATCATATTAGGAGTTCATTTGATATTGTTCACCCAGATGCAATCAATGGTCACTTGGTTTCACAATAATCTGTTCAATTATTTACCCAACTCTAGACAAAGGTCACTCAATTAATCACTTATTCTTTTATCTGTTGTTCGCCAGACCCAAATAAGATTTACTTCGTTTTACTATTCAATTCCAGACAATGATCATCATTCGTTTACAATTCATGTTTCTGGTCATTAGATACATGCCCTATATCTATTACATAAAAGCAAAAACAATGAAAAGCAAAGATGCTTATGCTACCCCACCATCCTTGCACGACACATGCAGCTTAACCAGGATCTCGTTCTCCTCGGCAACCAGCTCCCCCTCACTCGTAAATCGGGCATCCAGGTGAGTCCAAAGACCAATCCTAGCATGGGTACACTAGCCACACATGGGCCAGAGTGTTGTCCTAGCCGGCATAGGTAGCATCATCAGCATCAGCATCCAGCTACTTTCGCTCTGCCCTTAGAGAGGCCACCTCCCAAGCCAGACGAGAAACCGCAGCCTAGGCAGAAGCCTCTCGCCCTTTTGACAGCCTTAGCTGGTCAGCAACATGAAGTCCTTTGTCCACCCGAGCGGCCAGAACTCCCAAGTTTCAAAGTACTTGGCAACCGAGGAAGCCATAATTTTGGTATATTGCAACCGCTCTAGCAAATTCTATAGGGGGATGTCGTCCATCACCTCCTTGATGTTTGGACTCATCAAGTTGTCGTCCACCTCCTCTCGGATGACATAGGTATAGCGGACAAAAGACTTCCCCTTCCCTCACTCGAATGAGCATTGGACTTCCCATTCCCGAGTCCTAAGCGGGTCGGGGCGGAGGCCTCTTCATCAGTTGAAGTAGCATTTAGCCCAGTTAAATTTGCATCAGTGAGGGTGACCGCCAGTCTAGTTTGATTAGATGGTGGGCCAACCAGAGTAGCCTGGCCCGAACCTTTCCCAAAAGGAGGAGGAATCTCCAATTCTCACCGAGGAGTGGAAATCTCACCAGATTGATCAGTAGAGGGAGTCAACAAGCACACTGGGGCCCGTTTGGAGGCACCAGAGGCGTGCACACGATTCATTAGAGCAACACGCTTGAACAACCTACTCTGATCTACCCGGTCACTCATCGTAGCTGTTGCAAAAAGTGAAGATTGGTCAGATATCAAAAAAAAGGAAGAAGAAGCGATTGCACTCAATGTAATCTCCGATAAAAAATGTACCGACCAATTCCTCAAAAGCGAAGTCGCTCTGCCCCAAGACATAACATTCCAAAAATCTCCATTTCTCTACCCAATCCAACATCTCCTCAGCCGCCGCAGCCTCCAAAGCGTCTAGGTCGTCAAAGGAGTTGGTGTGCTTGTCAGCAGGTTTTTGGTGAATACCACCATCTAAAGATAAAGGGAACAATGGCTCCCTCGGTCCGTAGGACCATATATGACAGGTCCCGCATGCTTCAACTCGGTAAAAATTGGCTTTTAAGTTCTTCACTGAACCCTCAAAAGAGTGAAACAAAGCGTGTTTGTTCTTGGACTGCAAACACCGCCATCCTCAGCGGCCACTCCGGTTTTCATCTTTTTTGTTGGTGTGAGTCACCCTGAACATCTAGAAAAAGAGTTGCATTGTACAAGGCAACTCTGGCACCTCACAAAAGATCTTGAAGGCCTAGATGAACCCCCAAGCATTTGGATGCCACTAGAAGGGGGCCACTTAGAGGTGACTGAACACGACGAGTACCAACCGTCCAGAGGAATATTCACACTAATTCTATGCGTGATATACTCGTACATGTAGAAGCTCCACCTATTTCCCTTCTCAGCCAGAATGTCTAGGCCGACCCTATCATTAGCCTCGGGGGCATACCAACCGATATCATTCACTAGATTCACCAGGACATCCAAATTCAACCAAGCAAGACCTATATAGGAGCTAGGTATGTCGATCACCTCTTGGTATACCTACCAATATTTTGAATCTGGATGAACTAGGGCCTCCAGGATCATATGTTGATCAGCTCGGTCAGCAAAATTTCTCCTCATTGTCAACCTGTCACCAGAAGAAGCATCAGAATCCGACTACCTAACAACAACGAGAGGGAAATGCCACTCCGACTGTATCATCGGGCATAGGCAAGACTCATATGTCGGCGGTGGTGGGTTGACAAGGAGGAAGAATTGGGTGGAGGTTCGGGCAAGACCTCCACTTCGTCAGATCTCTAGGCATGCTCGAAAGGGATATTCATAAATCAAAGACAAATAATAAAATAGCAAGAAAAGGATAAATGAAATTACTGAATAGCAAGAAGCTGAGAGGAGGATAGAAAATGTCGGGTGAAAACAAGTTGCTCGGTAGGAAAAGAATTCAGGAAAGCCATAATTTGAGAAAGCAAAATGGAGCCAAATGAATGATGGACCCCCTGCAAGGCCCAACTAGGAGTCGGCAAGTCCAACTTGGAGTCATGCGTCACTTCCATCTAAGCATCATCACACTTGACACCTCATTTAATGCCTCCCCAATTGGGTTCTACCATGTCGCTTGCAAATCCAATATGTCCCTCTAAGCCAAACAAATCCAACTTAGAGGCTTGCCTCACCTCCCATCAAGCACCACTACTCCTAACACCTCATTTAATGTGTCCCCAATTAAACTCTGTCATGCTGCTTCAAATCCAACATGTCCCTCTGACAGTACAGTTAGAGATAAACCTACTATACAGCGAGAACAGACCTGTTGCACACCTATGATACCTAATACCAATCATTATCAACCATTGGACAAATGCCACGCCAGCCACCCCAACTACTATAAATAGGGGGTGTCCCCATCAAGAAGTATCTCATATATTTTCATTCTCTCATTCATTAAATACTTACTCACACTCTCATAAATAATTCATGTTCTCATTTATTGCTAGCATTTACCATAACTTATTCTCCAACAATCTCTCTAAGCCACTTACTAACTTGAGCATCGGAGAATCTTTTCAGGTACCTCCCCCAGCGGGTCCAGATTCTATAGATATCAATCCAGAAGAAGGCTATACCACTTGGATACCCAGATCCGACCAACCGGATAACCATCAAACAATAGCAAGTAAGGAAGTTAACACAAGAGGAGTTGAATTACCACAAGAGGAAGATGAGTAAGGTGTAGTGTTTGGACTGGAAGAAGATGAAGGATTAGATGGAGGAAACTCGTAAACCAAGGTTCGATAATGAGATTAAACTGATGATGCATAAGAGAAGATATGATGATTAAAGGTGACATCATTTTAGATGTATAACCTGTCATCTTTAGATAGGCACTTATAACCCTTATGAATGGTAGAATACCCTAAGAAGGTGCACTCATCAAACCTATATTCAAGCTTACATTCTCTGACTAATGTAAGTAAAACAGGATAACCTAATTAGAGACAGAAAATAATGGTCACTAACTACCACTGAACAGCGGTAACTCTCAATGCAGCTACTAAAACCGTAGGCTACTACTCTTACTCTTGATTGTTTATTTTATAATATGACCAAGTGTGTATTTTGAGCATTGTTTTATACCTTTCCGATTTGTCCAATGAATTTGATGAAGAAAAGAAGCTACTAAAGCAAATTAAATTAATCATCCTATCAACAAACTTACACTTTCAAACCCTATAGTACTAAATCATCCATATCACAATGACTAACCTCCATATCCACAATGTCACATAGTATTGAATCTTCATAGTTCCCAATAGAGAAAGAAAATTTAGCTTGCTTGTCCACAAGTATTTCTCCCACCTCACCCAACCATTATAACCAGTATGGAGTGAGATGTGATTTAGTCTCAAGATTGAGTTTTAAAACCAATCTCTAACCACATTTGTACAACTTCCAATAGCAATATTCAATCAACAAACCTTATGACCAACTAAACATCTTGTATGGAAGATGTTCCCTCTTTGATCCACTTTATGGTCCTTGATTCGACTTCCAAAGAGTCTCCTCACTATTAGTAAGTCTCCTTTAGGAATAATAGCATCACCTTCATCATGATTATCTTCTTCGTCACTTGAAGCCTCAGATTGAGACTCCACCTCACTATTCATCATGATCATGATCTTCCTTGTAGGACATTGAGAATCAATATGTCCAAGGCCTAAACACTTGAAGCATTTTACATCTCTGCTCCTTTGATTAGCCACCATAGGTTGTTTACATTGACTTGTAGTCACAGTTTCCTTGGCACTAGTTGTAACATCTTTTGATGGCCCATCCTTATTGAATTTGTCTACCTAGTATGATGATTGATATTTGGAACTAGACCCTGAGGAAAATTTGGGCTTTTTCCTCCTCAATTGCTCTTCTACTTTGATAGCTTGTTGAACCAAGTCATCCAACTCAACATAGTGTTGTAACT
Source organism: Lupinus angustifolius (assembly GCF_001865875.1). Lineage (NCBI taxonomy): Eukaryota > Viridiplantae > Streptophyta > Magnoliopsida > Fabales > Fabaceae > Lupinus > Lupinus angustifolius. The sequence continues at coordinate 7,814,548 of NC_032027.1, forward strand.
CAACAATATCTTGAATGTCTTGGTTTAAACATGTAAGAACATAACCATAGTGGCTTCTTTGTCCTCTTGAAAATTAGACCTTAGCAAGGCTAATTCCATTTCCTTAAAATACTCATCAACACTCTTAGACCCTTGTATGAATCTTTGAATGTTGTTATGAATATCTTTTATGGGAGTTAAGAACAAACCTTTTCCTCATGATTAGCATCATTTCATCCCATGTATCCATTTGTTCATCACCAATCCTCATCCTCTCCTTTTGAATTTGATCCCACCAAATCAAGGTATACTCCTTGAACTCTAAGGCTTCCACCTTAACCTCCTTTTCCTCGTTGTAAGAATTGCAATCAAACACTTGTTCAATTTTCAATTCTCACTCAAATTAAGCCTCCATACCATTCTTTCTAGTAAAGGTTGACACCTTTATTTTGATCCCTTCTAATGTATCATCCTCCCTTCTTCTTCCCCTTCTTGCCTCCCTCTTTTCTCTTCCCCTACCTCCTTCATCATCTGAATCACTTCATTGCCTTTATGGACGATAATCAAGCCTCCTATCATACTCCAATCTCATTTTCTCCATTTATCTAGAGAGTTTGAAATTATGTTGTCATCATAACATGTAGGGTTGCTGTCCTATGAGACAATGAAGAACTATCACTTCAAGATTGGAATGGTTGGAATGGTTAGACATTTTCACTCCAACTCATGTGTATCTCTCACTTTTTGTTTGTGGTAAATGTAAAATTTATTGTATCACTCAACACTCTATCCTCCATGGCCTTCTTAAGTAAATCAAGTATGGAACTAAGAAAATTATGAAAGAAAATCACCCCAACTTTTCAAGATGGATATGTTGTGACTTGAGTTATACCTCAAAGAAAGAAATTTGGCACTTGTTGAATACTTTTTGGACACTTTTGACACTTTTTCATTCCTTTGAACTTTTGTAGAATCACTTTTGATACTTTTGATTTTGACACTTTTTGATTTTTTATTTTGGACTTTGATACTTTGTAAAGAAGAAAGAAAAGACTAGACTCACAACCAAGAAAGAAAGATAAGCACCAAGCAAAAGACTTGATGTGAACCCCTTTGGGAAAGGCTTTTCGCACGATCTATCTTGGTTGGTGTTTGGCCAAGCTCACGGTTAGGTTGAGCTTTTAGTGGTGAGTAAGCAGCGGAATTTGAATAATGAAGATAAAAGAAGATAGATTAGACTTGAGGTGATATGCACCACAACAATTAAGGTGTTGATAAACTAAGGTGATGCTCGACACAAAAACTTGGTTCTTGATAAGAACTTCTAATCATGGTTCAACCGAGAAGGTTTGGAGAATGCACAATGCTCTCACAAGGAATTAATCCTTGATTTAATATGAATTACACTCAACTTAACTTGTTTATTTCATTGTGAATTGCACATATATATATATAGTGTTGAGCCCAGCTTGCCCCCCCACAGAAATCAAGAGTAAAAACACAACTTAAATGTCTTAGTAAAGGTAGCCCAACATTGGATCCCCTTGGGCTTATGAATCTACTCCTAAACTAGGCTAAATTCGGTGAACAAATTGTATAGCACATATTATTCTCTTGCTTTATTACATTGAAGGAGAAACATTAAGACTTGGGCCTAGAATTCTATTGTTGCCACAATTGAACCTTGGGAAACATATGATCTCATTCTTCATTAAGTTCACGGCTCCATATTAAGTCACGTGGTAAATGAAACTTAATGCCTTCATAATGCTCCACGGAAATACTTGAGGGTCTTCATAGGATTCCACAATTCTTTGAAGGCTTGGTCCAAAATATAGCACATGGTGAAATTAGGAGTTATTGGCTCAATAATGGCACACGGGTGCTTGCATAAATGGCATAGGATGCCTTTTGATCAAGGATAGAATTCCCTCGGCTAAGTGAAGCTATTTTGTGAGTTAAATAGCATAGGATACCATTGTGTTGTGTGTGTCCAGCAAGCCAAGCCTCCAACAACTAAAATGTGATCTTAAACCACCAGTAATGCACATTTTAGGACTTCCAACGTGCACTTGGAAATTCCCTCGAGCAAGCTTCCTCCAAAAGCTCTGAAAATAAATTAGGATGTTGATTGATGAGTTGCGCCCAACTGAAATATGCCCCAACAGTCCAAACAAGGTGTTAAAGTACTATTAATGCTCCTTTTAAGCCATCTTCGGTGAAATCCATTAATCCCTCGGGCATTTCTCCTCCAACAACCATATTAGTCTTTATTCACCTGCCAAATAACAATATACAAAGTTAGAGTGTCATTGGTTCATGAAAAATAAAAGTTAGTCCAAGCTTTAAAGTGTCAATTACACTTTTAGGCTTGTTTTAAGTCACACGAGTCATTTTTCAAATTATGCATTATTTTTGGACAGATTTAGTAAATAAACTCTAAAATTAAAAATATAAAGTGTTGGTCAAAACTTAGCCCATACAATTATTAATAAAATAAAAATGTTACACACCAAACATGTTGGCTAGGCCTGACTCAGTCAGACTACACCTAGCGCCTAATGCAGCAAGCTAGGCGCATGCACGTCGATCATAAATCTTGGCTAGGCCAGATTGGCCCAGCACTTGGCTCAGCACTTGGTACGTCAAGAATCTTGCTCGATCATGTGTGCCTTGGCCTGTCTCATGCGCATGGCTTAGTTCATCATTGGCTTGATCAGAACCATGGACCAAAATCCAATTGAGCATCTTTGCACCCCCCTTGAGCTAACTTTGGCTCACCATCATGGATCAATCCTATGAGTTGTCCAAGGGGATTTTGAGCCCCCCTTTTCTATTGCCCTAGCCATAGGTAGAGATGGCAAAATGGGCATTGCCCGTCGGTGCGCCCGCATTTTTTTGCAGACAGGGCATACAATTTTTGTCCATTTGCTTGTTTTGCCTAGCCCGTTTTGCTTGCCAAGTTCACGGGCATTTCCATTTGGCATGCGGGCGGCCCTAGGACGACCCATAAATATAATTTAAGTAAAAAGTAAGAAAATTTTAAATAAGTTATGATGTAATATGATTTTTAAAATATCAAAAAAATTGTTAATTTTTTATCTTCAACTACTTTATTTAATTTAATTTCAATAATGTCGACGGGCCGCCCGCAAATCCGTTAGTCCATTTTAAAACGGGCAGAGCACTAAAATTGTCCATTAAATCAATGCAGGCATGCCCGCACCAGCTTAAATTTTTGTGAGCATTGGCAGACGCAGACTTAACAGGATGGGCGACCCATTTGACCATATCTAATGCCAATTGGTATGTGTCGCGCCACGATTTTTGGTTACGCGACCTCTTAGAGTCGCCACTACATTTTATGGTTAAAAATGTAGAAAAATCTTTAAAGCCCAAATCACATTGGGCTTTTGGATTTTTGATATCCAGGTTCGGGAGTCGATTACGAATTGGGGAATGTATTAGCACGTCATTCGCCCGTAATAAAACGGTACCCTAACTAATTGCATACATTGAATACCCTTAGTTTATTTGAATTAAATTGCTTAAACAAAATATTTTTTATATTTTTATTTGTGTCTGACAAGTTCATATTGCTCCCACGTATCTCCAGGTGCAATAGGGAAATCAAGACTACGTAGTTCTTATAAAAATTAATTAGGCTTGATTAAAAGATTTAGAAATTGGTTTGAATTTAATTGAAGTGGAATTAATAGACAAAGAGTCAACATTGATTGCTTACTCTCTTCCCACTTCGATAGATAGCAGACGCAGTACAAGTGACCGCGACCGGTTCTCGGCTCGAAGCGAAGAGAAAGATGCAATACGAGTTGTAACCTCGCTATTGAATCCTTAAACAATTAAAACTTGTTATTATTTTTATAAAGTAAAGCTTAGAAATTTGTTTGAATTTAATTGAAGTGAAATTAATAGACATAGAGTCAACATTGATTGCTTACCCTCTTTCCACTTTGATAGATAGCAGACGCAGTACAAGTGACCACAATCGGTTCTCGGCTCGAAGTGAAGAGAAAGATATAATACGAGTTGTAACATCGCCATTATATCCCAATTAAAATATTTTTGTACAACTATTACTACTTTTTAGAGGAAGAAAGGAATAACAATAATAATTTAAAAGAGTATCATTCAATTAAGTTATATATAAAACTATGGTAATTAATTTATAAATAAACTAAAGCCGAAAACGTCCTATACTAAAGAATGAGGATCTTGCTATCCTAATTACTAAGGATGAAAGGCTACGGGGTTTTACATGGGCCACCAATTAGCTAAAAAATTTAGAAAGCAAGGACAACAAAAGAATAAAAGAAAGTAGGTAAAAAATAAAAAATAAAAAAAATAAGAAAGGCTTCCATCTTTTAACAGAAACAAAGGAATGAAAAAGAATGAAATCCCTAAAGGAGTTCCACTCTCAGTTGCGGCTAGGAATGCTTGTAGTGGTGACGCCAGTGACGAATCGAAGCAACAGGGCTATTGGACTCTCTTCCTCCTTTTACGGTGGCCATCCAGAGGTAGCGGTGGGTGTCGGAGCACCGTCCAACGGTTATTAGAAGGTGACCCGCTCCTGGACACGGTTTGGCGATAGTGGAGGTGCCATTCGTGATTCTGGCGGTAAGGTGATGAGGATGAAACCTTGAACCGCCACCTCCTTTTTTTTCTTCTTCTTTGGTTGTTCTATCGACGTAATTTCAAAACCCCAAATGGCGATCTCGCGGCGGTCAAAAAAAATGCCGAAGCAGGTTGATGTCTTCTTCTTTTCTTTTGGTTCACAATTTACCGAAATGGAACGCGATGGATAATAGATTGGGGGTTTTAGTTTTTTAAGTTAAAGTGATGACCACTATTATTGAATTAATTTGCTGGTTGATGGTCCTATATTACGTATGTTTTAATTATTGGAGGTGATTCTGTATTAAATGTTAAAATGATGTTAATTGATTCAATTTATGTGTTGTTTTCTGTTTGTTCATGAGAGATAACATAATGTTTATGAGTTTCCAGTGATGAAGTATATAAATTAATAGCATAACAACAAATAAAGATGTGACATGAAGATGCAGGTATTGTGAATGTCATGGATATATAAAGTATGATGTTATATGGGAATTGTTATAACTGCTATAAACTACAGCAAATTATCACTGCTTATAAACAAAAGATGAACTTTAATGTTTTAGATGTGAATGATAATAAAAGTATATACAAATATTATACAATAAACACAAAGGCAATGTATGAATTGACAGAAAGATACTAACCTTTTATGGAAGCTACTGCACTATTCTCCTTTCCAGTGTACTTTTATGTTTTACCTCTACTTTTTCGTGTGCCTTCATCTATATTTTTCTTTGCTAAATGTTTTCTCTTTTTCTCCCTTTACCAATATTTTTCTCTGATCCCTCTCTCTTTTGTTGTTCGGTGTCCCCTCTTTCCTACTTAAAAAAGAATTAGTATTAACCTACTTAAAAAAGGATAGAAGTATAACCCTCTTTCCTTAAAACTGGGTAACTAACTCCCACTCATATAGTGGCTGAGAAATTTGAGGGAGCACCTTCATTTCAAAAAATTTATTTCATTATTTCCTATTTTCGGATTTAAATATTTATATATATATATATATATATATAATTAAAATAAAAATTAGTTTATGGGTATTTTATAAAAATACTAAATCTTATTGCAAAAATAAATAAAAATAAACCTATAATGTTAATATATGTACCTGAATAGTGCAATGAGTTGATAATTAAACTTAAATGCCAAAATTCTTCACAAAATAACTCTAATAAATATACACTGGAGTTCATTTTAAATGTTGAACGTTGGACCAGACAAAAGTGAGTATTCACAGTATGCAGCACAGATTCCATTTAGATGAATTATTTTGCTTTTAAGATTTATTGAGGAGTCATGATCATTTAATAATAATCTGTATTTTTAATTATTTTATAACTTCCAGTTCACGAAAAAAATTTATATGAAATTCTCACTTATAATAATTTAGGATTGATCGTTTTTAAATCACGTGTTTTGTATAGATTGTGTTTTAGATTTGATTAAATTTATTTAAAACTATAACATGTGAGATTATAAATGAAGAGGTGAAATTATCCTTCCTTTTCTTGTCTTGGTTTAAAAGTTTTCTTCATAAAGTAAGCTTGCCGGAAAAAACTTAGTTTATAAACCCAATATAAGTAAAAACTATATATACCATCAACATAAAATATATAGTGCTTATATATGCCAAATTGTCAATTATACAAATTCAAAACATAGAAGGAATGATTCTAGTGAAATTTATGAAAATGGTAGAGCTAGTATGTAGTCTCAAATGAAGGTAACAATACCATATTTTCAAACATTTTTTAAAGTTAATTATTTATGTTTTAATCCATTGTATTTCATTCTTCGTAAGGCAAAGAGGGTGTTCTACAGAAAATTTGTATCATAAGTAGTGTATTTTGACTTTTTTATTACGGTTCTGGTGTAACTTTTTAAAATATTATCGGAGTAGTGCACTTTTCATTGAAATTGTGGTTAGGATGCACGTGACTTTTTTCCTTTTAAAATCGTGGACATCATCCACAATTTCACTTTTTCTCTCTCCTAGTGTTGTGGATGGTATCCACAACTTCACTTTTTCAATTTTCTCTCCCCTTAAATTATGACCGTGAAACTTGAGTTGTGTGTTGTAGTGGATATTATACAATCAACATATAAGCATATTTAATAGATCAAGAAAAGAATATAACACCTCAAAGCAAATTAGTTAAGATATTTTCATCAAGTATACCAAGTTCTCTGTGTAATACAAAGAATGTATCTCGTGGAAGGGGCTTGGTGAAAATATCTGCCAATTGTTTTGAGGTTTCAACAAATTCAAACACACAATCACCTTTTTAAACATGATCTCTTAAAAAGTGATGTTTAATCTCAATATGCTTAATTCTAGAATTCATAGTGAGGTTCTTTGATAGATTTATGGTACTAGTGTTATCACATTTTTATCAGTATTTTTACAAGTTTTAAACCAAAGTCTAATAGTTTTTGCTTCATCCATAATATTTGAATGCAACACACGCCAACAGCAATATATTCTGTTTTGGTGGTAGACAAAGCAACACATGATTGCTTCTTACTATGCCAAGATACTAAGGAGATGTCCAATAGATGGCAAGTTCCACTAGTACTTTTCTGATCCAACTTACATCTCGCGAAGTCGGAGTCGGAATATTCTATCAAGGACAATCAGGCATCCCCAGGATACCACAATCTCATAGATAATGTTCCTTTAAGATACTTCATAATACGTTTTACAGCACTAAAGTGAGATTCCTTAGGTGAAGCTTGGTATCTCATGCACATGCATACACTAAACATGATATCAGGGCGACCTGCAATTAGATAAAGCAATGAACTAATTATGCCTCGATATTTTCTTACCTCCATAGCTTTACCTTTATCATCCTTGTCGAGATAGCAAGATGATGCCATAGGTGTTGTTGCTTCTTTGCACTTATCCATCTCAAACTTTCTCAACAATTCCTGCAATATTTCGTTTGGTGAATGAATATATCGCTGCTCATCTACTTTATTTGTAGTCATATGAAGAATGGCAGCTCTCTCATCATTGACATTTCAAACTCACCTTATATTATATCAGAAAACTCTTTACACAGTAAATCGTTAGTAGCACCAAATATTATATTATCAACATGAATGTGTACTAACAAGATATTATTTTCTGATTTCAATATAAAGAGTATTATATCAACTTTGCCCCTTACAAACCCATTTCTAAGGCTTTGTTTGGGAGTTAGGAGGGAAAGGGAAGGAGAGAGATGAGAATGTAATGAGAGGGGAGGAAGGGAAAGAAAAGGGAAGGCAAAATCAGGTAAGTCCCTCCCTTGTTTGGAAGTATGAAATTTAGATAGGAGGTGGATGGAGGGTTAATGTAATACAAAATATTATTTTACCATCCCTTTAAAAAATCAATAGTATGTTATGTATTATATAATGTAAAAAAATGTGCATAAATACAATTAGAAAATATTAGTAAGGGTAATTATGTATTTAACATTGTTTTCCTCCTAAAAAAACCCCAATTTGGGGGGACACCAAAAAATGGTATAAGGAGGGCTTTGGAGGGTTTTAAAAATTCTCCAAAACCCTCCCCCTTCTCTAACCAAACTCCCAAACAAGGGAATCTCATCCTAAGCCCTCCCCTTCCTTCCCTTCCCCTTTAAAATAAGTCTCCCAAACAAGGCCTAGAAGAAAACTACTCAATCTATCATACCAAGCTCTAGGAGCTTGTTTTAAACCATATAACATTTTTTGAGTTTATAGACATGATTAAGGTATTTAAAGCTTTCAAAGTCAGGCGGTTGATTGACATATTCTTTCTCTTGAATATAGTCATTCAAGAAGACACTCTTCACATCCATTTGAAAGAGTTTAAAGTTCATTATCGATGCAAATGCCAATAACATTCTAATAGCCTCGAACCTCGCCACATGGGTGTAGGTTTCATCATATTTGATGCCTTCATCTTGATTATGTCCTATGGCAACCAGACGCGCCTTGTTTCATATAATCAAACCAGATTTGTCCATTTTATTTCTAAAGACCCATTTCGTGCCGATTATAGGGTGATCTTTAGATTTAGGGACCAAGTCCCACACGTTATTACACTCAAACTGATTTAACTCTTCTTGCATAGCTATTCCCCAGTGCTCATCCTCTATGGGCCCATCTATGGTCTTAGGCTCAACTTGAGATATGAAAGCTACAAAGTTACAAAAAGTACGTAGAGAGTTACAGGTTACCACTCCTGTTGAGATATTACATATAACCTTGTCGAGCGGGTGGTCTTTCTTAGTCTTCCACATCATTGCCATATCTTGATGATCTGAACTCCTTTCCTGGTCATCTTGAACTTCCTTCTCGATTTCCATGTCCTTTGTGTATGCGTTCTCCAAGGCACCTAAAATATCATCACATAAAACATTCATCTTCTCTTTTATAGAGGAATCATCAAAATGTACATGGATAGACTCTTCAACTTGCATTGTATATTTATTAAAGACTCAATATGCTTTATTATGAATAGAGTACCCCAAAAATATTTCATCATTAGCTTTTGAATCAAATTTTTCCAAAAAGTCTTTTGCCATTATTCAATATATAGCATTTACATCCAAAAGCATGCAAGTGTGAAATATTAGGCTTTCGGCCTTTCAATAATTCATATGGCATTTTAAGTAGTGTAGGTCTAAGAAGTACTCGATTTATTACATAGCAAGCAGTATGCACTACATCAGTCCAAAAATACTTAGCAGTCTTGCTTTCATTTAGCATTAACCTAGATAGCTCCTCTAAAACTCGATTTTTCCTCTCAATAACTCCATTTTGTTGAGGGGTTCGAGGATTCGAATACTAATGTAGGATCCCATGCTTCTCACAAAATTTGTCAAATAGGTGGTTCTCAAATTCCCCACCATGATCACTACGAATATAAACAATCATGTGATCAAATTGGTTTTGGAGTTGTTTGGCCAAATTTTTGAAAGACTTAAAAGCGTCACTTTTCAGAGCAAGAAACAAAGTCCATGCATATCTAGAGAAGTTATCAACAAAGATCAACACATAGTAGCTACCGGCGAAGCTCATAATTTGTTATGGTCCAAACAAATCCATATGGAGTAGCTCCAAAGGTCTTGTTGTGGATATCACATTTGTGGACGAAAATAAACTTTTTACTAGTTTACACTTTTGACAAGTGTTACAAGAGTCTTTTGATTTAAAGTCAAGCTTTGGTAGTCCTACAACTAAATCATGCTAAGATACCTTAGCTACATGCTTTAAATGGACATGTGCTACTTGTCTGTGCCACAGCCATATGTCACTCTCTTTAGAGATAAAATATTTTGAAAATAGAGTGGTGACATCATCCAAATCAATCTTATAGATGTTGTTTATTCGTTGCCCTACAAACTTAACATTATTATCTAACCCGTCACGAATGATGCAAAAATTAGAGTCAAATGATACCTTATTAACTTTATCGCACAGCTGGCTAATGCTCAGATGCTCTAGCCCTTCAACATACAACACGTTTTCAATAATGGCTTGTGAAGCATTACCAATCCTTCCAATACCTAGTATCCTTCCTCGATTGTTGTCTCTGTAAGTGACATAACCTTTACCTTTGATTGAAAGATCCAAGAACTTTGATCGATCACCCGTCATATGCCTCGAACATTCACTATCCAAATATCAGTGTTGTCCATGTGTCAGAAGGCATACATGCAAAACAATTTACTTGGTTTGTTTAGGTACCCAAGTTATATTGGGTCCCTTCTTGTTAGTAACTAAAGAATCTAGTCCTTTTTTCACCCATACATATTTTCCACTTGACACACCATGTTTTCGAATATAGCAAGATATATATGTATGACCATATGTACCACAATAAAAGCAAGTAGGCATGTTATGATTATATCTAGTATGCATGTGTGCTACTTGTTTTTTATATGATTTTCTTCTATTCTTAGGTTTGTAGCCTAGACCTCCTTGATTACCTATATTTCTCGATGTAGCAAGTAAGTTATTTAGGTTTTGACTACTATACGTGAACTTAGCTAATTTATCTTTCAACTCATAGATTTCAGCATTCAAAACATTACACTATTCATATATAGGAGTCTCAATTAACTTAGTAGAGCAAGTACATGAGGCACAAGAGTAAATAAGGTCTAGAATCTCATTTTCTAATTTTAGTTCATTCAATTCTTCTTGCATTTTAACAGCTTATTTTCATGCAACATGATGACTTTTTTCCTATCTATATTTATCTTAGCTAGTTTTTTTAACTCCTCATGTAACTCAACAAAAGCACTATAAATTTCATCATATGTAGGAGACTCTTCAGAACATGAAGAAGTATCAGAATATTGTACCTCATATGTATCATCCTAATCACTTGAATTGCCAATTTCTTGAGTGTTTTCCATTAAGCATAACATGGCGGTTTCCTCCCCCTCGGATATGCTAGATGATGTTTCATCCTCCGGAACGTCCCAAACTATATAGGCTTTCTTGGACTCGAATTCTCGGGGATTACTCTTATTATTCTCAACTTTCTTGAGGTAGCTCAAGCACTGGTAGTGCATGTGTCTCGGTTTACCACACTCATGGCAAGTTAGGCAATCTTTGAGAACCTTGCCTTTTCTAGTTGAGTCATTCGCCTATTTCTTCTGAAACCACTTGAACCCTCCTTTCTTCTTGAGAAATTTATCAAACTTATGGACTAGGAGTGTCAAGGTTTCGTCATCCAAATCAAAATCGGAATCTTTGTCATCTCTATCTTCTTGTTCTTGTGACATTGTGGCTTTGAGAGAGATTCCATTTTTCTTTATGTCTGTATCTTCGTGCATGGTTAAGCGTCCCAACTTCATTTCATGCTCTTGGAGTTTCCCAAAAAGAGTAGCTAGAGGCGTTGAATCTAGATCTTTTGATTCCATGATTGTCGTGACTTTGGACTGTCATTTCTTGTTAAGACAACGCAATACTTTGTTAGTTAGTTCACCCTTAGCAAAACTTTTATCTAAATTAACCAAATGACTATATGAGTGAATCTTTTCTACATTTCACTTATCAATTCATTTTGAAACATTTGAAATAACTCAAATTTGTGTGTTAACGCGTTTAGTTTTGCGTGCTTAACTTTGCTTGTGCCTTCGTGGGTTACTTGCAAAGTATCCTACATTTATTAAAGGCACTATGAGACCCTAAAGAACTCGTCATATGATAAGGCAGAAATAATGATGTTCTTGGCCTTAAGGTTGTGCTAGACTTTTCGTTTTTCTTTGTCAGTCCATAAGCCTTTAGGTTTTTATTTATGCTCACCATCCACCATGTGTAACATCCAAAAAATTACTATATTTTAGAAATAAATTTTTGAACCTCATATTATAGTTTTATTATATGATAAAATATGTACAATGATCTAATCAATTTATTTTAAGAAAGTATATCAACATTAATATAAGAAATATAATAGAATTGTATTGTTATTATATTTTTATTGTTATTATTTTCATACAATTATGTTTGTTAAGATATTGTTTGATTTTACACGATACTATTTATGTCTAGACTATTTTATTTTATTGTTATAATTATATGTTTTCTTTATATAATTTGTATAATTCATTTAAACCTACAAAATAATACGAATTGATAATTGTCATTAAATGATTGATTAATTATTTAATTTGTGGTAATGTTTAAAATATTACAATTTGCTATCAAAATTTAGATTAATTAGAATAGAAGATCTTATCCTAAATAAAAATAAGAAAATAGTTGGTTAATGAGAATTATATTAGTTAATAACAAAGGAATCTCACACTTAGCTTTTAGTTTCCAAATTCCAACCATAAAACTAAAACCTAGACCTAGCAGTCACTAGCAACCAGGAATGGAGGAAAGACAAAGGATGAGATGAGAAGAAACAAATGAAGGGAATAAAGATTTATGCATCAATCATAGATAACACTAAAACGCATTCAAACTCCATGAAGAAATTATTACAGAATTTATAGATTGATATTATTGTCACTATTCAATTAATTTCTTATCATCTTCATACTTGAAATTCATTTCTTACTAAATCATGGATTGATCCAAGGAAAAGTGTTTTCCTTTACTATGTATGATGAGTGAGAATTAGGAATAAAAAATTCATAGTAACATAATACAAATAACAACTCTGTAAATAAATATTGTCATATGGTAAATATACATCATTGAAAGACGAAACAATTGATAATGGTTGTTCTTCACGTTCAATATTATTAATTGATTATATATATTTATAGTTAAATTATTATATACATATATATGTATGAAGATTTGTTCGATGTATGGTGTAACCCTAACTACAATATACTTATAATACGCCTTCTTCAATTCAATATGCAATTGCTAAATGCATAGTGACTCTTTATACATTATTTCCAATTTTATTTTGATGTGAGATGCAGTGTACTGTTTATATGCAGAGATTCCTAATCTATAAATATATTGTGTGATGATGAGGGCACTCTTATATTCATATTGTAATTAGAGTGTAGTGTTTGAATGTGTATATATATATAAATTATTAACTATATATGTAAATGTAAGGATTAGTTGTTTAATTTATGTGGTATAATGAGTGTGTTTAGTTGTTATATAATCTTTAGTTATGTGCCTTGTATATAATTATGAAATTATAAGGTTTTTATGAAGCTTTGGGGTCTATTATCTAATTATGTTAATTGTTGAAGGGGTTCATTACCCAATTATGCTGATTGTTGAGAGGATTTTATGATCCGTTGACTGGCTTGGACACAAGCAAACAAATTCACCGTTGCATGAAGACGGACTTACTCCTGGAAAAGGGGTAAGACATTCCTATAAACTCGGGGCATCGGGTAGGGGTAGGCACCTCCAGTAGGTATGTTGTTGCAAACTTTTAATCATGGACTATCGGTTTGAGGCAATTAGTACTACGTATGCAAATTTCATATGTTATTGTTTGTGTGTGACTTGTCTTCTAATTGATCTTGAATAAGTTGTAAGTTATTACTGATATTATAATATGATGTACTATGAATATTAATCTCTACTACTATTCTTTATAGAGATTTTTCGTACTCGTGACAGCTAGGAATGTCATTGTTTCAAAGTTTTTGAATTACTGTTACTGAGATTTTTATCTCACTATATTTGGGGTTTTTCTGACATTTCTAGGTTAGACGCCTAACAAGTTTGAGTTTCAACTATATTGAATAACGCGATCATGCACTTGACTTTCTTATTTGTTTTTAGTGCATAAGTTATTTTAGAGGATTGTGTTAAGTTGAAGATGTCGTGTAGACTATGTTATACCATTTTAGTTTAGTGTTCATTGTTATTATGAAAATTACATGCATCTTTATAATGTACTTTATTTAGTATTTAATGAAATTTCAAGAGATATTTTCTTTATAATTTGGTAACTTTTAAGTTTTCGCATATTGTATTATTAATACTTTTATTATGAAAATTAGGGTGTTATACCATGGGTAGTGGAGTAAAAGGCCCATTGACAATGGATTCCCAAATCTCTGTGTCGGTTGCCTCAATAAAGATCCTCATATGCACTTTCCAGTAGGCGCACCCCTCGCTACTAAATATCAGATGGTGATTCATGGATGCGCCATCACCACCGAAAGGGTTTAAGAACCCGTAGTGAAAATCTCTAGGATCAACGAATAAAACGGTCAAACTAACACATTCGTACTAACTCTGATACCACTTGTTGGGAACCAGCAAGATAAAACACACATAGATGAGGGTGAATAGGTGTAGCGGATCACTAATCTCGTTTTTCCGATTTATGCACAAATCTGATAGTTGTTGCAGTTAATCAATTATTATCAAGTTTAATCGATTATGCACAGTTGTATTAATCAATTACGTTCAGCTTTAATCAATTATGCCGAATCTTGATATTTTTGGAAAACAGATTTTCTTGTAATGAAACAGTGATGATTACTAGTCTTTACTATCCTAAATTTATTCTTGATTATACTATGATTATTAATACTTTGCTCAAATCACATAATCCAATTAGCCTAGAAATCAACAAAGACGAAATCGTAAAAGAAATAGGGAAAGTGCTCAAGAATTTTTATCTTGGTTCGTTTGCGAGTCCACTTGCAAACTACATTCAGGCATCCCCTTCTGATCTTGGGAGATTTTTCTTCACCGTTCAAAAAGATATTTAGTTACAAGCACTCTTCCAATACACCTAGCAAGATACTCCCTTCTTGAGTCTGTTGAGCCTAAAAGCTCAATTTGACCAATCTAAATGCCTACTAGGATACCACACCGTTCGCGAATCTGGCCCCAGCTAAAGTATCGCTCGATCCAATACTTTCTGCTCCGTGAAGATAATCAATTCTCTAATTTGATGATGCTCACACACAACGAGAACAATCCTTGTGATTCACAAAATAAGTCAAGTTAATTGCACACTTAATGCGCAGATAAAATTGTGAATTCGGCTCTATAACTCTCTACAGAAATCTCACAATAGCCTTAAACTAAATGTGAAGTTTATGCAGGGTTTTTCAAATGAATGAAAAGATGATGGCACTATGAAAATAATTTCTCTTTTTTCTCTCTTAGAAAACTTATGCAAGAAAAATTCCAAAGATAAGCAAGATGCTTTGAAAATTGCAACTATGAGAATCTTGGGTTTTCTTTTTCTTTCAATGTAAAAAAGTGAAAGTATGTGAAAAATGCACGAGTTAAAATAACAGCTTTTATATCAAACTAATTTTAACTGATGTTAATCGATTATGAATAGAGAATGAAATATCTCATGGTGTGAAGAGATAACTTTTCTCCTTACACCAGTTAGATAATGACACATAGTTACTTTTTACTTATTTTTTAAAACAAATAAGAAAACAAAAAGTAAAACAACACAAATGTCTATTAATGAGTGAGTGTTAGGAGATAACTTCTCTCATCACACCAACACATACTTTATTCCCTTATGAATATACTTAATTGATTAATGTGATGATGAAAAATAGTTTTTCTGTTAAGGTTTAATTGATTATCAATCTACTTAATCAATTAATAAGTTAAAAATCCTGGGAGGTTAGCTATTGTAACTCTTTTTAATCGATTACACCAATCCTTAATCGATTAACAGATTTCAACAATATATAATCAAATATCAATTATGTTAATCGATTAATATATATATGAAAATGATTTTCCTAATGCATGGTTAACATTTTATATGATGAAAGAATATGCAACACATGATTTTGAAATAGATGATTTTTTTGTGCACAAAAATCATGTATGCCTAATGCAAATGCATGAATCTTACTTATCATATGTTTAAACTTAGATGTGATGCCTCAACATATATGTATTTCATTTTAGACTTTTGTGAGACTTCCATCTAGGGTTTACCTAACCTAGACTCAACACTAGGCAAACATCTTAGGACTTCTAGAATAAGAAAATAATCATATGTCTACAATGTCGGCCATATTGTTTGTTGTGATGTCCACATCTTCAAGTTTTCATTAAACTTCTTGTCTTCATCAAAACTAAGTAAGTCAATCATGATGGCATTCTTTGACTATGTCATTTCAAGGGTTATTTATGCCTTCAAGACTATCATAATCAAGCTTGATCTCATTGGGTATTGCATCGGTATCTATCTATTAAACTGTTGAAGAAACAAAACATCAAACCATTCATACAAGTGATTAACCACAAAATTATACAATAGATAGTCATTTTGGTCCTCAGTGTGAGCCACTCATCACTTTAGTTCATCAGAGATAGAAATTAGAGGTTTAATCCCCGAAAGTGTATCTCATCAATAAGTTTATCTCTTCGATCACGATTAAATTGATTGATGAGATATACTTTCAAGAACTGAATGTATAATTTCTATCTCTCAGATAAGTGGCTATTTACGTATAGACATTACACTTTTATTATTTGTTATTTCTATAAACCAAGAGTGTCATAATGAAGAAGGAGCACCAATATCAGTCATGAGAAAGTTGAGTTGCTCTCTCAAGAACCAAACCTGTTTCACCAATGACTAGTAAGTATAACTTATCACCTTAGCAACAACATTTTGGAGTATTATAAACTACATAATAACAGATAATTGTAAAAGGAACAAGAAGTATAAGGTTTCATGCAAGTGCCTTAGGCATGAAGAGTTAAGTATAAACTATGCTTTACCCCCGCGAAAATCACTGGTGTTTTAGTGATAAAATGATCATTTTTTCCATTGTCAATTTTAACTACATAATGAATGAATAAGAGTGAGTTTTTGGCCACACAAAAACAATGACATTGCAAATGACCTTTCCATTGTCAGTTAAAACTACATTATGCATAATGCCAGCATTACTGACTGAAATGTACATTTTCACGACTTGATTAAATAAATTGTAGTTTTAAACAAGTTGCGACCAAGATTTCGAAGTGGTAAATTGTAAGTTACTGTAGACATGAGAATTTTATTGGGTAAATTACTTTAAAGGGACTCCTAACAAAACATTTAACATGAAGGTAGAAGAATAGCCACATTTTGTTCCTATGTTGTCCATATTTTTATCAATTGTTCTTTTCTAGTAATTTTCAGAGTCCATATTAAAAAGAAAACTGGATAAAGGGTTCGAATTAATTTGAAAGTAGCAGTACCTCATCTTGAAGTAAGGGCGGGAGATTTTCAGTTTCTAGAAGGCTTATAACTTCAACCTGCAGCTTTTCTTCTTTAATGCCTGACCATGTATGGAATGGCAAGGCCAATAAAAGCACTGTTAAGGCATCAGCTCTAGATGGATGCATTCCAATGCAGGGACCTTCACTTGAATGACACAAACTACTCGGATCCCTTCGACACAAAGGGACCAACACATCAACTTCTTGTTCACTATTGCCACCATGTGTAACCATTCCGGAAACCAATGATACTGGATTTTTACCATCGGCATTCAGATGTTTTATTTCTATTTGACTACAGCATTTTACAGCTGACACACCTAGCCTACCACGACCAGTCAAAAGATCTGCCCCTTGGCAACAAACACTTTCAGCAAGTTCTGGTAACATATCTTTGTCAGCAATGTTTGCATTAGCATTGCAGCATGAATATTCCGAATCCAACCACCTTGTCACATGTCTGAAGAGTGCAGTTTTCCGAATCTGTTCCAGTATGTCTGCCTGAAATTTCAAAGCTCTTAACATTATCATTCTTGATTTTGTTCAATGAGATGAAGTCTCAGATTATGCTTGTGACACGTTTATCAAACTCGAGTGAAATTCTTTTCCAAAAAAGAAAAGGAAAATAGATTCAAAACCTTGATAGCTAGCCTTCCTATCTCCTTCTCACTCAATGTGAGATTACCGTCTTCTTTCCGGCGAACTTCAGCAACCCACGTGATGAACCCTCTTAATTCATCAGGAGGAGATTTAAATACAGAAGACAGCACTTCGTGAATGTCTTTTAAATCCTCAAACTTCAGAAGTAGAGGGACATCTTCTGATAAGAATCTGGCAACACTGCTCCAACCTTCATGCCTACAACTCTGCAGACAAGAATGTACTGTAATCTACAAAGACAGTTGATTTACATGAATCACAAACAGAATAAACAATCAAAATATGTTCCGATTATATTAGAATTACACAAATGGTCGGGTACGACAGTTCCTCCAAGTTAGATCTCCCAATGACACTCCAAATATTTAACTAGATCATCTTGTAGCTGACTTTAGCATAATAGTTATAGAGTGAATCAGGTTATTTTTCCCTCTATTTGAAATCCTACAATTTAGACATTTTATCTACAATCTCCAAAGGTACAACTAAGAGCCAACCAAAAATACAGTACCAAAGTATATAATATTGATAGTGTCCTATCGAGCCTTGAAATAATCATGTACCTGAAATACAAATTTCCAAATGTAAAAACAAGACTGGTTGAACAGGGCCAAAAAACTGAGTTCATGAAAATCATAACATTTTCATCACAGAAATTAGCAGACATTATTGACACTGATACATTCAAGTAGCACAGTTTTCAATTCGCTATTAAAGAAAAACCAAATTATGTCAGCAGAGGAATACTACTCGGGGACAGAATATAGAGATACAGCATTTGAATTCCACACTTTACCTTCACAAAATAAAGGAATACAGCATGATATAATGAAACCCCGATTAGAAAGGGAATCCACAAACGGATTATTTGTAGCATAGCATGCATTCTAAGAAAAACTACAATCTTGAAAATTTTACAAACTTGTATAAAAGAGAGAACATCACATAAGGTGAAATTATTACGACTTCTTAGATATTGCTATTGTTCAATACTCACAATATATGATAATATTTAGTTTCAACCAAAGGAAAACTGCCACATAGTTGAACGAAATAACAGTGAAGGTTGGGAGACTTGACAAAAGTGTATGAAACACCCTAATAATTAACTGTTATACTTCAATTAACAATGTAAGACCATACCCTCTGTGATGTCCAGTTGCTTCATCAATGGTACTCATGGCATTCCAGAGAAGCGTAAGCGGAACCCAGTGAGGAGGATATTTGAATCGAGCAACGTCCAATATGAGGACCATATCCCTCTCAGCATGATATCCTCCGATTGGTGAAAAATGGCCTGTTCCAGTCTGTTACCCAATAAAGGCAATAATGACAGATTTCCATCATTTCTGTAAGATTATTTTACTTTCGATTTCATACACAACAATCTCTATATCTGTCTATATAAACATATTAAATCCATTAATTTACCAACTCTTTTAAAAGTAAAACAGGCCTTGGAATGTAACTTATCATGAACTAAACTCAACTGAAAGAATGCAAATATAGGAAGCAGCAGCACATTTAATGCTATTAGTAACAAATAGATAACAGGAATAAGCTTTACAATACCTGATTGAAGGTTCCCCTGTGGTAAGATACAATCACATGACAATCCTCAGAAGAAGAACACGAAATGACATGCTTACGAAAATTATCGATTGTGCTTTCATTCGACCGAAAAGCACCAACTTTAGCACCATTGCATTGAGCCAAGCATGCAACTTTTCCAAATGTGATGCCTTTTTCTTTGATTATGTCCAGAGGCTCACAACAATCCAACATTGAATCATCAAACCATCTCCAAGGGCCTATTAAGCAACTTTTTTCTTTTACCATTTTTTATGCCACAAGATAAAAAGGGAAAAACAATAATAACAACAATGAAGCATTTTCCCTCCAGGTGAGTCAACTACTTGGATATGACAACATCATAATATCCTATCATAATCATCTCTATGAGCAAACAATTTAAGGCGGGTTTTGGAAAAAGGCACACTCATGATTTTATTGAAATATGCTACAAAGAGCCTACAAGAAGGTCATAGGTACTACTTTCCTAAGGGACTGTTTGCGAGTTGCTGAGTCTTAGAGGAGAAGAATGGAAGGTTTGAGAGGCATGAAATACACTTGCGAGATGGTTATGAAGCCTTCTATTTCCCTTCTTTCCCCATCAAAACTCAACTCACAAACAGACCTTAAAGTTATAAAAACAAGTTATTGTTATAAGCCCAAATAAGCTCTTACAAACACCCCCTATATCTAAACCCTTACAAAAAGGAACATCAACATGATAAAACTAAAATGAGGATTGAAAGAAAGAAAGGAAAACAATATACCTTTCCATTTCCTACCAGGATCAATGGAAAGAGCATTAAGAACAAGAGCAACTGTGGCAAGTCCACAATAAGCAGGCTCTGATTGGGTCTGATAGTATGATATTAACTTAAAGAACCCTTCCATAGTGCCTTGAGAAAGAGCTTCACCAAATATCTTCTGCACAAACAAATGCATCAAATAAATTAGTAAAAATACAAAATTGATGACATTTAATTGGAAATTAGAGATTTTGATAAGATGGGGTTGTAGATAATTGACCTTTCCTTCATGGGAACTGAACTCAATGGCAGGAGGAGAAGGTAGAGTTCTGCGGTATAAACTTGGGCTTGCCATTAAAACATGCAAAACTCTTATACTATTACTATTGCTCTTTGATTTGTAGTTGTTCTTCTATTTAAGATTTGAAAAGCTTGGTCTGGTTAAAGGAGAGTACAATATTTGCTAATGGATTTATGGTCCAATTTTGTGGTTTTTTTATTCTTGGAAATGGAATCTAACTCGACTTTGTCAACCTTTGTTGGAATTGTTTTTTTAGTGATTTTAAACTATGAAGCACGGATTCATCAAACAGCTTCACGTGTCGGACACTGACACGGATACGCTCGGATTTGCGAAGGATATGTATTCATAGAGTATCCAAAAAATAAAAAATAAATAAATAAATAAATATTAAGACACGTATCTGATTCGTTTTTTCAATAAAATATAGGATATATTAATTCGTTTTCAGTAAAGTATATGATATATAGATTCGTTTCCAATAAAATAGGATAAGATAGATTCTTTTCCAATAAAACAGGATAAGATAGATTTGTTTTCATTAAAATAGGATAAAATATATTTGTTATGGAGGGTAAGGGTGGAAACAGGTCAGGCCGCCTACCAGGGGCGTATTACCTGGCCTATAACAGGTCAGGCCAGGCCAGGCTTTCTTCGTAAACAGGCCAGGCACAGGCTTTTTGAAAAGCCTATTTAGTTAAATAGGCCAGGCTGTAGGCCATCCAAAAGGCCTATTAAGCCTAACAGGCCGGCCTATTTAATTATATTATGTAATATGTTCATATTATACAATTTTAATATAAGTAATATTATTATACATATGTAATATTAATATAAAAAATATAATTTAATTGTTAGGGTTAGAAGAGTCTAATTAAAAGTAGGAATATTAACCTATCTAAATGTAGATATGATGACCTATTTCAAGATGATATAGTAAAACAGGCTTTTAAACAGGCTAACAGGCCAGGCCAGGCTTTTAAACAGGCCAGGCCTAGGCTTTGAACTTTTTTTTAAACAGGCTAACAGGCCAGGCCCAGGCTCCTACATACTATATAGGTTGGGCCTGTTTAAGGCAAAGCCTGGCCTGGCCTGGCCTGTTTCCACCCTTAATGGAGGGCAATCATTTTAGGATAGATTCGTTTTTATTAAGATATGATAAGATAGATTTGTTATGGAGGGCAACGATTTTAAATTTCCATTATATTTTTTACTTTGAATATTTTGATTTACACTTATAATTTTATCATATTTTATGTGTTTTTATTATTTTATACGCGTAACCCTAAACGTATCGTATCCTGTATTTTGGAAAAAATGTGTGTCGATATATCAGATACGTATCGTACCCGACACACGTATCAGTATCCGTGTTTCATACAGCACACCCACAATTTTGGTCAACTTTTACTTAGAAACAAATATGATTAATAGTGAAATATTTATATAGTGATGGTATAAGATTTATATAGTGATTACATATCCACCTTCATTCATTTGGATTACTTTATTTGAAAATTTACTAACAATTAAAAATAAATGTTAGATAATATACTAATTATATACAAAAACTCTTATAACGTATATATTTTTTTCTCTATTATTAAATTTCTCAATAGTTAGGCTTAGACATGTTTATTAAAAGATTAATTACTCCTCATGTTTTCTGTCTAAACCAAATTCCTTCCTAACAAATTTGAATTATTACTTTGATCCACACCTTGTAAAACTTAACACATTATTCCCACTATTATCTTATGCTTGTCAATGGTAATAGAATCATTGACATGATATATTAATGATACATGTGATGATTGTATGCTAAATTTTTTTGTTATTTCAATGAGGTCGTTTCGAATTTAAAAAAAAATAATACACAAAACTACATGCTTTTTGTCATCTTCTTCTCCATAAATGGAACTTTGAACCCTAAACTAGGTTCCTTCTCCATAAGTCTTTACCACAAATCATCATATCAAGTTATCTTTCAATTATATTAATTTATCAAGTGCAATTTCCGTTTGTTGAATATTTTATTTTTATTCTATGCAACTTATAACAAAAGTTGTTCTTTTTCTTACATTTTCATGTGTTATAATTTCGGGATAAAACTCATTTCTTCCTTATTAGAGCACATTTTGTTGTTTAAGATATAGATGGAGTCAAAGAGCACTTAAATTTTATAGTTTGACATGATTTAAAGTTCTTGCTACCATATGGAGAAGATTCATGAAATGATGGCATGAATTCTAATTATTTGTACTTAATTTTCATTCGATACCTGTTATCCAGCTTTTATTGAGGGATTAAATATGGTTTAGGGTTCAAAATTTCATTTACTATTAGGAACTAATTTGGTATTAATGAAATTATGTAGGGACTAAAATAAAAGTTTTTTCTTAGAGCCGATGAGAGGGAAGAAGATGATGCAAAATAACATTATTTTGTGTCTTTCAAAAGAAATCAAAACAACATTATTCATTAACTTTGCAAAAATCATCATGTTTGTAGTTCAGGTCAGTAATTCTTTTAATGTTAATAGACTTGAATAACAAAAGGACTAATATAACTTATGTTTTAAAAGTTGAGGACACAAATGCTAATTAAGTCTGATTATTTTCTATTAGTTATATTAATAAATAATGTATTTTTATAACAAAATTATTTATTATTATATGTAAAACTTTGAAAATGTCATATAAATATGATTAAAACAAAAACTCCAATATAATCTTTAAAATGACACGACAGATGTAGTTAAAACATATTCAATATTGACACGACATTTTCTTGAGTTTTGGGTATCCTAGTATTTTCACTTTAGAGTAAACTTGAATATATCAATCCAATTCTACACGAGATGGAAATCTGAACTACAATGACCTTATAGATGCAGCAGAGAAGGTATGCCTTAATATTTATTCAGTTCAGAAGTATATCTTCTGTGTACATGCACGACATTTTGTTACTGTTATTCGATCTAGACAATAGTCCCCCTTGCTTGAAAAAATCGTGAAAATTTGAGAAATGTTTTTGTGTGCTCTTGCATTCTCTTTGGCAAAATGGTTTTGTATAGACCACAAACAGTTATGATGATAAATTAATAGCATTGTCAATGATGCTTACTAGTTTGGTCGTGTTACTTTCACAGTTATTTCAAAGTTGTTTGGTCAAATGATAAATTAATAATTAGCATCGACACATGGATGAGCTAGAGGATGCTGAGTTTGAAGAGCAAGAAACTAATATGGTATTTATAGAAATATTAAGATGACTAATTTTAAAAAAAAACATTGTTTCACTGAGTTGCTAAAATTTTCAACCGTGAAAAGAGGCATATCTCCACCCTCCACCCATACAGATACCATATGTCCATGTCACATCATTCATTCTATTACCATTAATAAACCCAGGTTAACAAAGGGATTAACATGTATTAGGGTTTTAAAAATGAGTGGTGATCCACTTACTTCAAGAGTAAGTTTAAAAAACTTATTCATCATCTTAGTCATCAATTCTATTAACATCTAATATTTTAGATTTACTTATTAATTCAAACCATTAAGATTTCTCTAATATTGATGGCTAGGAACTCTGAGAGTAAGTGAACATCCCTTTTAAAAATTGAGGATCGAAATGATAATTTATTTTTAAAGACTAATTTGTTGCTCGTGAAAAACATGAATACTCAAGTGCATATTTACGCTTTTTATTTACCAAAACTTTCTTTGCATGTGTTAAGTTAAGCCAAAATACTATCTCTTCATTATGAGTAAGGACTTGTAGCGTCGTTTTTGAGTCGTCATATATTGGTTAAGGAAATGTTCCTGAAATCCTTGAAGTTTTACTATAATCATTGTCCAAACCAATTCAACTGCTGACATTGTACTAGGTTTTGAGCATGGATCATATGATTGTTTCCATGCCAAAAACAAGAAACGTACTATACAATACACCACCAAGTCTTTAGAAAGCTGAAGAACTTAATTGTGTATCAATCCATCAACTTTGAACAATCTCATACATTTTCTTCACCTCAAGACACTTTTTATATGCACAGTCCATCTTACATTTTTTAGAACAAAGCAATTTGACTGATGAATCTTTAAAATAAATCAATAAATTAAAAATTCTATAAATTAGGTAACACCAGAATTTCTTCAGTGGTCAGAAATCCAAAAATGCTCCCTAGTTTAAGTTATCCTACAAGAATAACATCAGTGTCTACGATTTTTGTCCCTCAATATGTCAAAAAAATGTGATTGCAAAAACTATATTACGTTATTGGATATGTAATGAATTATAAATTTATAATTTTTTGGACCAATCACTTTTTACACACCCAGCCTTGACATTGGTGTTGAGAAATGAGGAAGATGCTAAGACAAAGGTGCACCCAGATCTTCATCTACCTTACCCTCTTGACATCTCTTGAGAAGGTGTAGCTGACGTCTTAAATGCAGAACCTGAAACGCAAATTGTTAATAATTTGAAGAATCAAGATAGATTAGAATTAGAAGAAATCTTAGTGCTCTTATGCAACAACAATCAAACTTTAGTCCTATTAGATGAGTCAGCTATATGGAACAAACGATGTCATTATGTTTTATCACAAATCATGTTCATTGAACATTATTGATCTCTAAATCTTTGATTTATTCTTCCTTGATCTAATTGTGTCCTTCGCACATGCCCAAGACACCTAAGACGTGATTCTACCATATTTTCTACAATAGGAGTTACCCAATTTTCTCCCTGATGCATTCATTCATTATCCTATCTTATCTAGTGTGTCAATTCATCCATCCCAATATTCTTATCTCTATTACATTAAGTTTATTCTCGTGTCGAAATTCCATCGCTCAAATTTAGTTTCATATACCCTCAACCTCAATGCATTTGAGACAGTAGACTGAAGTTAAGACCTGCCTTAAGACTACCTCAAGACTAGGATAAGGGTACCCTTAAAACTCAGATGATATGAAAAGATTATATTTACATGAGAAATAGGGGGCAAAGAGAACAAAGTTTAAAAAATAGTTTTGCTTTATTAAATGAAGGATATATACCTCTTCTTGAAGCAATGCAGGAAGATTTTCAGTTGAAACCAGGCCATCTATTTCCCTCAAAAGCTGCTCATCTTTGATGCCATCCCAAGTTGTAGACGGTAATGATAATAGAAGCACCGTTAGCACATCAGTGCTAGCTGGATACATACTAATGTTCTTACTTGCACAAGTGCAATTGCAACATAACTTCCTAGGTGATGAAGGAATCAGCACATCAACCCCGTGTTCGGTGTTACCATTCACAACAGTCCCACTAACCATTGTTATTGGCTTCTCGTCTTCAGATTTTGAGCCTAAACATGTTTCTTGGCAGCAATACGTCATTGATGAGCTAAGTTTCCAACTTAGAATTTCTGCTCCTTGGCAACAAACACTTGCAGCAATGTCCGGTAAAGTGTTCCCATTACCTGAAGTTGGTGAGTGCACGCTGCAAGAGTGTGACAAAAAGGAGGCCACATGTTTGAAAAGCCCTATCTCTTGCACCTGTTTCAATACCTCTTCCTGTACAACAAAAGGTTACCACATAAGACTCTTGGAGTATATTTAGGAAACCCTACTTCCAAAGGAAACAACTTTTTACTTGAAAAAAATATATTTCAGATTTAATCTGATATGTTTGGCAAACCTGATGACTGTTTTTATAGAATAAAAGTGTTTTTTTAGAGAAAGTAGAAGTTTGAAGCATATTTGAAAAAGTTGTTGGGTTATTTTGAAACCTATCACATTTTGCCTATTCAACCCCTGCAATAACTAACTACCAAACAAATACTAATAATCCAAACAAATAACTTATAATACAAGAATTATGGCAATTTCAGATGAAACACATTAAACCTTGATAGAAAGCCTTGCTTTCTCCTCTGCACTTAAACTTGGACCGCCATCCTCTCGCCTCCTGACCTCTGCGACCCACTTGATGAATTCTTCAAAATTAGATGGAAGAGATGAGACTACGACTGAAAGAACCTTATGAATGTCTTTCAAATCCTCTGATTTTAATAGAAGAGGAACATCATCTATTAGGAATTTTGCAATACTATTCCAACTCTCATGTTTGCAGCTCTGCAAGATCATCAGAAGTACATGACATGAACAACAATAAAACACAAGCATTACATACTGCAAACATAGTAAATACTTTACATTCACATTATTGCAGAATTCATAAGACTGTGTTAAATTAAGAGAGGATTACATGTTATTAGAATACTCCACTCCAAATGCTAGCTCATGGTGGAAGGGATCCCCGAGTTATTTATAAATCACTCTTGGCTCATATTCTTAGAGATGTGGGATTTCAATATTTTAACACATAAAAGACACATTCAATAAGGCAAATGGTTCAAAGTGTATATTCAATCATATTTTAAATCAATATGCCCCTCTAAATTAGTTCACCGTATTTTATTTAAAACAATATGAGAACTATAATACAAAAAGAGAGATCTCAGCACCAACAAGTGCGCAAACATAAAGAAACTGTACAAGAACTCATCGCCCATACCAACATTGTTTAAAGTATGTGTTAGGGTCTTTATTCACTGTATAATGGAAAGAAACATACCAGAGTATAAAGCATCCCAGGTTCCCTGTGAGGTCTTGATATAAGCATGAATCTGAAGAGTACAGTTACCAAAATTACATTTATAATTAACATAAAAAGATGAGAAATGAAATAAACCAAAAAAGAAAAAGAAAAACCATGTGTTTAATGGATCATCATTGATCTCAACTTTCACTAACATTGCAAGTAGGATTAACTAGAGTAGTGGACTAGAAGATCATTGGGGTGGGGGGGCTAACGCAGCCCCTTGGTCACTAAGCAACAACCTTACCGTTACTCCGAGGCTCACCCTCTTAAAAGATCATGGAAAAATAGCATAAAATTTATAAGAGAAAACTTACCCTCGGGATTGTCCAGTGGTTTCATCAACATAGTTCATGCCTTCCCAAAGAAGTGTAAGTGGGACCCAATGAGGAGGATACTTAAAACGTGCAACATCCAAAATAAGTGCCATGTCCTTCCCAATGTGATAACCTCCAATTGGAGAAAAGTGGCCAGTTCCTGTCTGTCATGAAAATATAGTTTAACCATTTTTTCAAGAAGCAAATATATGCATGAATGTTGTCTAGCCAAGTACAATTTATATGAAGAAACAGATTCAATAGTGAACAATTATATGAACTACTTAGAGTGCAAGGTAGTAAAAAAGAAAGCTTTTTTACTTCCTACTATGTCAGAGTTCCATAAACCATAACACATACTTGCTTGAGAGCAGCTCTATGGTATGATGAGATCACATGACACTCATCCGAAGTCGAACACTTCTTGACATATTTACGAAAATCATCAATGCTGCTATGGCTTGCATGAAAGGCTTCAACTTGTGCACCAGCACAATGAGCTAGACACACTAATTTCCCAAATGAGATGCCTCTAGCTTTGACCTTTTCTAGAGGTTCACAACAGTCCAACATAGATTCATCAAACCATCTCCAAGGTCCTGTAAATAAATTCACAATCTGAGATTTCAAAAGCGCACAGTCTATGAAAAGGCATTTTTAACATATATTATAATATGCCATTGAAGACTAGTCTTAACGCATCATTATGTTGTTGAGCGTAAGCATGTGGGTTCAAAGTTCTACCCGACAACTGCCAAAATTCATTCCTATCTTTTCATCATTGGGTGCTCCCTTGTTATCTATTGCATTCATTCCTAATCCTATCTTGTCATGTATGTATACTCATCCATAAAAACATCATTCTTACTGCAACAATGAGTTTGTACACTTGCTAGAGGGTGGTAAATTTCCTTTTACATTGAGAGGCTCCTTTCCATACTAAATTTCATCGGAAAAAGCAGGTTTGGAAGAAAACTTATGTATGACCAAATGTGCATATATATAAAAGCAATACTAAATTGTAAGCATACCTTTCCATTTCCTGCCAGGATCAATGGCCAGAGCATTCAAGACCATGGATAAGCTTGCAAGGCCACAATAAGCAGGCTCCGATTGTGTTTGAAAATAAGATACCAATCTATAAAAGCCTTCCATAGTTCCATTCTGAATTGCTTCAAGGAAAAGTTGCTGATCATTCAAACAAAAGTAGGTTAAAAATATAGAACTATGCAGCACATGAAAAAAGAGCATAAGAGACCTCTACTTACTGTGGTGTTTGGAAGAACTTATAGAGAATAAACTTAGAAAAATAGTTATCACTTTCTATAGGCTTGTTCTAGCTTATGAAAATAAGCTATTTTAATCTTATTTAAAAAGCATTAAAAAAATGAAGCTGCAAAAAACTCTGAAATTAATTTTTCTGGAGAAGCTATATTTTCAGCTTCTCAAATAATCACTTTTGTCGAAACCAATTTTGTAAAAGCCTAAAGAAACTAAGAATTTAAATAGCAAAGGTAGGTAAGCTACAATAGTGTTAGCAACTTAGCATAAATAAATAAATAGACATTGAATTGAATATACTTTTCAAAAAAACACAGTTTTTGATGGGAATGGCAGAGGGGAAATTGTGTGGTTCTGAACTCACTCTATTTTTTTATGTCTCGCAACTCTACCAACTAAGCTGACTATGGCGACGACATTGAATTGAATATCATAATTCATATAATAGAGTAATTTCTAATGAACAACTTGCTACATGATAGTTTTAGTTTTACGAGCTTAAAGATTTATAAAGATTTATACACAGTCAGAATAAAGATTTATAAAACTCATACAGTGTCGGTGGAATAAAGAGTGAGAAAAAAAGAAGAAAGGTACCTTGCCTTGAGAAGAAGCGAAATCGATGGAAGGGGGAGAAGCTAGTAAACGACGATACAACCCAGCCATGGCAGCAGCCATTGGGAAGAAGAAGAAGAAAAAGAGAAGAGAATGGATTGAGAATAAAAAAGTGGGTTTGAAAGAAGGCGACGATTCTTGGATTGTAATAATCTGATTCCGTCGCCACCAAACCACTTTCACTGGAGAGAATGAATAAGGAAGCGGAGGGAATCATCGCGTCTTTTTTTTTTTAATATTAATTTAATCGCTTTTACAAAGAAAAAGAAAAAAATAAGAGAAAATATTCATTTCATTTAACTCACTGTGTTTTTGAACTTTGTCTTTTCTCGTAAATTTAAAATCCTAAAATGGTTCTTAAATAAAATCAAATTAACAATTTTTAAAATTAAATTAGTTTTTACCATTTTATTGTAAAAATATGCTAAAAGGAATAAATTAAATGTATATTTAAATTTTTTAGAAATAATTTTTTATTTTTAAAAGATCAAATTGGATTGAAAATTTTAAAAGATGGAAATAAATAGTATTAAGTAAATTATAGTAACCAATTTATGTGTAATAATTAATTCCAAATTATTATAAATATATAGTTAAACTATATCCACATATTTCTACTACATGTCTTTATGGGCATGAATAATCACTAGTTGCACATCTCTATCCATTTGATTAACCTCAATTAATCTATGTACTTTGGGAGTTGATATAATTTTATGATATCCACTCGAATTTTGTTGTATTTAAGTGAATTTTTGATATAACAAAACATATGCTTTTATTTAGAAAGATTTTAATTCACTATACTACTCTTTTTACACCGGGTTTTAAATGATTTTTTTTTTAAATTGAATCAAATCAAAAATTTATGATTCCATAAGCAAGCAGAAATATTCACTCGTATTTCTCTACTATTATTTCAATATTACTAAATATATATTCTGCAAGTATGTCAAAATAATACTATTGCACCTGAGGCCAAATAAGTTGGACACACTATTGTAATTGGGCACGTTTTGGAAATTTTACTATTGTAATTGGACACGTTTTGAAATTTTGACTATTGTAAGAGTCTTCAATTTTTCATGGAGTTTTAGATTTTTAAGACTTCTAAGTGATAAGCACTTTAGAATGAGTCAATTTCGTGTTACACATTCTCTGACTTGGTTTTCTTTGAAAAATAATACTTTGTGATATAATTAATTTAAAAAAAAAACATTCCCCATATCTCTCTAACGCATATACAAGTATCACATTCTCTATGAATTATACATGTAACGTATACAAAAATGACAAGAATAATTAATATGAATATTTAAATTATACTTGATCAAAGTTAAAATAAATAATTATGTAACTAGTAACTAACTTTTTAATTCTAACCATTCATGTATGATTGTAGTAAAACCCGAATTTATTATTCTTACAACTTTTATATGAGACTTGTTCTCATTTGAGTCACTACATTCATAAACATACTATATGTATCAATATATTGTATGTTCATAGGCACATATGTACAATTATATCACTACATTCATAAACATACTATATGTATCAATATATTGTATGTTCATAGGCACATATGTACAATTATATAATTAAAATTCAAACTTACCGATTCAAAAATGAATTAGGCCAAATTAACATCCACATTACATAGCCAAAACACAAACAACCAATATATTAAGAGTTTAAGACTCAAAATAAGGTAATATAATAGCATTAACAAGAAAAGAAGTGAAACAACACTAACCTTGCCTTGGTCAGAGACAAAATCAATTGCAGGAGGTGATGGAAGTGGTCGTTTGTAAAAACTATCCATTTCTTTTTCTCTCTTAGGAAAAGAAAATACTATGAAAGAGCGAATGCAAATTAAGAAAGTGTATATGGAGAGGATGTAATATTATTTGCCTCTTTTGGTTTATATATATATGTAAGGATCAATAAGATTTTTCAATCTTTTTCTTACAGTCTTGTATGGATCGTGATAAAAGAGAAAATCTATTTGGATACACGTTTTGTTTATTAGAGACTAGATTCAATAAATGAAGCCATTCATCTATACATATCAATTTATTCATATAAACCATATATACTATTTATTACAAGTTTCGTATATTTCTCAGAATTTATATTGTTAGAAAAATTGAGGATTTTCTTGTCTTTCATTTACTCTCAATCTTTAGATATGCCAATTGTACATCTAAGAAAATAAATATAATTCAAATCTTGCCTATCTACTGTGTTTAATCCATAATATTGTTATAAATCAATCTTCAAATCTTAACAACATTCAATTAATTAATCAAATATGTCGGAATATTTTTACAATTAATATTATAATTTTTATTTCTCATTCAAATAATTCTACCTAACATATATTAGTGATGTTGAAAAACAAATATGCTTTAATTTGTGACAAATTTTCTCAAGGGGTAATTTTTCTTAGGATTTATATTTTTTAAAATAGTTCAAGATTTTCTCTCCTGTTATTCACTCTCAACTGTGAGAGATGTTATGTGAATAGGAAAGAAAATCAATTTCCAATCTTTGATTACCTTACTTTTTAATGCATATACTATATCAAATTTCAATTAATTAATTTCTCTAACATTTTTAAAAGCAATTAATATTACAATATTTAGTGGCCATTCGAACAATTATGTCTAACTTGTACTAGTAGTTTAGAAAATTTAAACATAACTTTTTAAAAGGTTTAAGTAGATTACCTTCCATAAAGTATCCGTCACCAATTCAAATAGGTTATTACATTCATGATTGTCTACTTAAACCAAATCATAGACTCAATCTTGCGACAAGAACATCAATAAAATTAATGGAAAGATTCAATAATAGAAAAAAAGATAAAACCAAAAATGCCTCATATTATTGAAAAAGAATATTGAATGAATGAATACAAACTAACGTGATAAAATATATAGCCAAAAAGGAAAGGTTTTGTAACTAACTAACTACTATCCCTTTGTAACGAACTACTAACTTATAAAAGAAAGATACAAACTAATAATGACTTGATTAATCTTCTCTTCTTACAGTTTTACATTTGAATCTTCATATTTCAGCATGATCTCCCATCACTTCGCTTAACAAAGTGCGATAATGTTGGAGATGTTTGAAATATGTTATTATATGAAGTTTCATATTGTCTAGCATTATAATATAGTAGAATATTAATGTTATATATTGGACTCAGGTCCCTTGTTGTAATGTGCACCAGATCTAAGCACCAAATATAAACACCTCATGGACCCGTGGGCGACCCATGGGTGTGTTAGGGTTTATGATCATTATTCTTTAATAATATTTTGATAGTCGTTCAGCGCTCCCAGGAACGTATGCACAAGTGACCGAACCTCGTTAACAAATTTTCTTGTTTCTTCTCTTCTATTTATTCTATGCATTTATTTGATTGCTTGTGGTCAACATTGTGCAACGATCGCTTCCAATGCACCAACAATTGGTATCAGAGCCAATTGGTAGATGACTCTTAACCCAAATAGTAAATAATGGCTAAAAAGGGTGAAGGCGTGATGGCTAGACAAGGTGTGTCAAAGGTAGTGGCAAAGATAGAGTATATGAGTTGAAGGAGAACAAAACATGGCGAAACTGTTGTGGAGGTGATATATGTTGATCCAGAATTCTAGAAATTCATGTATTGGATTATGATCAAGGTGAAGATAGGGACTCATGTGTTATGTTTGACCCAGAGATAGGTGCTGACAATATCTCTCTAGATGTTGAGAGAATGTTCTCATTTAAGATGAGACGTGCAATATCCTAATGACGTGTCTAAGATGTCATAGTGAAGGATGTTAATTATTAGCAGATCCACAAAAGCACAGAGGCGCACTGACTGACTTTGATGTAAGGTGTAACATGAGCATTGGCTTTGATGCAAGTTGTAACACAAGCATTAGTAGAGATGCAAGGGTGTAAAATGGGTATTGGCTTGGATGCAAGGATGTGACACAGACATTAGTTAGCATTGACGCAAGGTGTGTGTTGTGTGTATACCCCTTATGGTGGAGTATGATAATTCTTTTGAACTAATTGTCGGAGTAGACAATGGTGATAGCGATTGAGACTTTCCAAAGAAGCTCCAAGGTTCAGTTTGACTGAGTATTGAAGAGGACGATTGTTGTGAACTTTTGTGTAGAGATTCCAATATATCGAAAGACTTCCTAGCAATAGGTGGTTAGGCGGCATGTTCCATTTGATGCCGGTACGGAAAGTTGCACTACAAGTTTGGAGAGCTAGGCTCTTGGTAACATCGTCAATGATACTTAGAAGGTCTATGTTGTAGGGGAACAGTTAAAGAAAATTAGACATTGAGCAAGGTAGGGTCATATATTCGCTAAGGTGAAGATTCTTGTGTAGATTTCCTAAGGAGCAAGATATTCGTCTATTTCAATCAAAGTGGAGATTGTTGGGGATGTTTGAAATATGTTATTATATGAAGTCCCATATTACATAGTATTAGAATAGAGTAGAATATCAATGTTATATATTGGACTCAGGTCCCTTGTTGTAATGTACACCAGATATAAGCACCAAATAGAAACACCTTATGGTAGGTGGACTCATGGATGTGCTTGGGTTTGTAATCCTTATTCTCTAACAATATCTTGGTAGTCGTTCAGCGCTGCCAATGACATAGACATAATTGGCCGAACCCCGTTAACAAATTCTTTTGTTTCTTCTCTTCTATTTATTCCATGTCTTTATTTGATTGCATGTGGCCAACGCTGCGCAACAATCACTTTCGCTACACCAATACATAATTTTCATCATTCAACCGAGTAGATACATGATTGAGTTGTGATTTTCCATAAGGTCTATAATTAGATCCATAACTTGATTTTCCATCCGGGAAGAAGGGACAAGAAGAAAAGGCTCAAATTGGAGCTTTAGAATACAAGAATTGATTATGATTATAAAGAGATGAGTAAGCAACAGAGTCCTTCTTAGAAATGGGTGAATATCTTCTATCTCACAAAAGTATATCATTTCATGTATTACTGTTTCTGATTGATTTAAAAATACTTAATTATTAAATTTTAACTTAAATACATTTTTCAAATAATGATAAATGGTGATAAATAGACATATAAAGCATGATCTAGGATTAGAAGAGTGATTGAAAAGTTGATATAAATCTTTCTCTTCTTATCAACATTAAGTAGTTGGTTCTAGAATTAGAAGATAAATAGACACATTTCTCTTTAAGTATTATAGAAATATAGTGTAATATTTATATATTGTTAATGTAAAGATTTATACACGATTATTATATTATCTATCATTTATTTTGAATATTTTTTAAAAAGAGTTAATAATGATTAGATATGAATGATCCATACATTTTTTTTGGATAGAAATAACTCTTTCCTATAATACCTAAAGATATCACTACGCCAAACTTACTATTCAATGGTGCTCATTTCTTGGATTCAACAGCGTTTTGGGTAATGTCTATGTGAGTATAGTAGAATATCGGATATGATTCAACAATGCTTCCTTTAGTGAGCAATGTTATATGTATGATACATATTACAACATTAGTTATACACAACATTTTTGTATGTATGTTGTAATTATAACAATGTTCCTCTATTGAGCGTTGTTATATATGATACGCACACCAATACTCCTTTTATAGACAACACTTGCCAAAGCTCCCTTTAACAAGCACTATTGATTGTTGTACACATTAATATTGACATATATATACATTCATCAACAACACACGAATATTCAACGGTAGATATCCAAAAGTTTGTATTAACATCAATACAATAGAAATTACAAACAAACAATATCATGCCACAATTATGTTTTGGCAATGACAATAAGATAAAATTATAAAGACATCCATGAGTACAAATTACAGACAAATAATATCAATACAATATATGCAAATTACAAACAAACAAAATTAAGATATAATTATAAAAGACATCTATCAACACATTTTTATCTACTTTTTCATTTTCTTTACTCGTTTGAGACTTGTCTTATCCTTGTTTGGACGAACATATTGATTCACCCAAATCCCCTAATCGTGATCATCTCTTCTATATAAATCATCATCTGTAATTGACTCGCTCTCATGCGACTGTGATGTCCCAAGAAAATGATCATCTTCCAAATCAATATCTTCATGTTCTTGTCATCAATTGATCATTTCATATTAGTTGACTCACTAACGTAGAATACATGTTGAACTTGTGATACTAGAATAAATGACTCATCTTTATATCTTGACCTACTAAAATCCATCTATAGGAACCCTAACTCATCAAATCAAAATTCATTATTGTTATCAACTAACATACATAAAAAATTCGGCAACTCAATTCTCATATTCGTTCAATGAACTAATGTATGATATATTTGCATATGTTGAGTTTCTACATTTGACATATGTAAAGCTTGAACAATAATAGTCACACCACTATTTTGTATTTTACTTTATTCATCTTATTTTTCGTATAAAATGTGAATTCATTAATTAGATAATTGGTGTATGATAAGACATGAATACTTGGACAATTGACTAACTATTTCAATTTTCGGAAATCCAATGTGCATTTATATTCAACTCATCTACAACGTGATCTCTTAGCCATTCTATAAAACACTGATTATACTTAGTACAACAAGTGCGGTTGAATGTTTTTCAGCCTATGACATTTAACAACATTCGTTGAAGCAAACATTGTTAAATGCAATAAGTGAATACACATTTAACATCATATGCTTCGCTGAGCATTGTTGATTGTTATTTTTTGAATAAATAAATTAGACATTCATACATACAAATATATGTTAATATTCATTTACTTTTTTGCTTAAAAAAGTATGCAAAATCTTGAAAAGTCACAAGTTTCTACGACGCTCACTACAAAAAGTGTTATTGAATCTATGCAAATCAAAGTTGCTTGCTTCAATGGGGATGTTGAATCTGAGGCAAACTTTTAATCGCGCTTGGTGCATCAAACGTTGTTGAATGTGTATCCACCAATTACATTGAACATCACTTGTTTCAACGAACTTTGTTGATTCTTTTCTGCCTTATATTTAACAGCGTTCTACTAATAAATGATGTTGAATGATCGTGGTTAAATATAAATTCTAACTTATTGTATTAAGATGGAGTAGCCTATGTCAATTTCCAAATGTGATTTTCAATTGGTCTCACCTCATTCTTTTTACACCTCAGTTTTCTACCTATCAACACTAATTTTGCCATTCACATAAGTATGAAATGTGTGAGGTAATGTACTTCTTCATACTATAAACCAGGCATTACCCATCTATTAATACTTTAGCACATTTTTCTTCCATAAGTTTTTTTATGTTTCTACTAAATTGGAAACATACTGCTGAACAATGTTTACACTTTGAATCATACATAATTTCATTTAAACTCACATATGACTATCATCAAAGAGTGTTTCTAAGAGTTGAATTCACATTAAATAATCGAAATTTAGCTGAACTCTTGCAAATAACTTTACACGTTTCTAGCAAATTGGAAATCAATGTTTAAACTTTAAATCATACATAATTTTATTTGAATTTGCATTAAATTATCTAAAATTTAAATGAACTCTTATAGTTTCCAAATAATATCTTATAGAGCACAAGTTGAAAGTTATGTCTTTTATTCAATTGTATTTTCTAACATGAAAACTGGAAGGAAGGGAACTAAAACAGAGGAAGACATTATAGAATTGGTCTCAAACTTTAACGCATTTGAACAAAATAGAGGAAATAAAGAATGAGAAAAGGATATATATGTTGCAAGAGATTTATATATTGTCACAATATCATCTACTATTTATATTTTATCATTATTAACTCTTAAATAAAAGTAATACAAATAAAAGATAGATGATGCACTGACTATAACACTATTATAATATATATATATATATATACTCATAAGAAATATGTCTAAACAATTTATGACTTTATGATTCAATTTTAATACTTAACCTGTCACATCTATCATTATATATGTGTATAAATACTCTAATCAACATCATATACCATAAATTTCACTTAGTACCAGATTGAAATCACTAACTTTCTACATCCAAGTTGTTTCATTGCTTTTCCAAGGTAAATAGCTAAATGATTCTTCTATTTTAGGATGATCTATTTGCGAGTTGAATTTTGAAAAGATGATAGAAAAAGAGAATATTTGAGAATCATGAATTACATTTGTCAGGAAGTTTTCTTCATCTTTATTTTCATTTGAAATTTAATTTGCAAATAAACCCTTACAATACAACCATGAAACTAAAGGCTCCCTCCTACTACACATCACAATTCACAATGATTCAAGGAAACCAGTTCTTAAGAGAACATCATTTCTCATTTTGCTAAGATCTCTACCTTTGAGGGTTCTCCCAACACCTTCAAAAACTGAAAATGATGATATCTGACTCATAGCAAGCCTTCTTGCAATAAACTCATGTGGTGGAACCTTAGGACCATACTCATCATCATTATCATTATGTAATTCCTCTTCTTCATCATCACTATCTTCTCCACCATCAAAACAATGATATAAATCATAATCATGACCAAACCTTGAAACATCCTTGTTTTGCTTATTATTCCTATAAATCATTGCCCTTTCAGGAATGTTGAGAGGAACTGATTGCTGAAGAACCTTGATTTCATGAGAAGAACAAGCACTATTATTGTTAGTACTAGTCCTTGGAATCATTGTTGCTGCACTTGGAAGGGTCCTAGGAACAGAAAGAGGAGAGTAATCTTTGTCATTGGACTTGTAATTAGGTATATTATCTTTTATAATAGACCAAACTTCTTCTTCTTCAAACTCTCCATCTCTCAAGGATCTCCATATTTCACTGTGTTGCTTAACTATATTATATTTATCCTCCATTAATCACTTCCTACATATCCCAAATCAGAGTAAAATCTTTAGAGAAGAATAGATTGGGTTCAAATTTGGTTTCCTCCAAAATCAGATTGTATTTTTATAATATAAATGTAAAAAAAACAGAAGAAAAAGAGTAACAAGTTGAGTTCTGACTTGGGGAGAGAACATCAACACATAGTGACATGGTTACATTATTTAGTTTATGTATCCCATAACGGGTTCGATGACCATATGTTATGTATTGGTTAAGTCTTATAATAATGATATAAAAAGTGACCAACTATATAATTATATAGTATATACCATGTACTTACCTAAAACTATAGTTACATAATTACATCATTTATCTTGCATGTTGTGTATCAAATCATTGTACTAAGTATCATGCAACGGGTTCATCAAAAAAGAAGATTTCGTAAAATTAATATAAAAAATAAGTAATTGCTTAACAAGTGAGTGAGGTAGGTACCTGTACCCTATGAAGTGTGTAACTATTGTTCAGCCTATATATAAAGAAATTCCTCAATTAAGAAAAATGAGATATGATATTTCATAATTGGAAAACAAGAATATACCTTTTTCTGGAATCAGAAGCTCAAAAGACCCAACTTTATGTTGATTCTAAGCAGTTTCCCCCTTGCAATATGGCAAAAAAGAAGTTGAAAGTAGAGACTAGTAACTTCTGGTTCTAATACCAAATTGAAGTTGACAAGAGTCCTTCTATTTCATGAGTCCAAAACTTTTCCTTGCCTCTGTGTGTTTGAAGGGGTCTTAGCTTATGATAGATTTATGGAGAACCAGAACACCCCAAAGGAGCTGAGTGGCAGAAACAAGACCACAAGGGGCATGAAATAAGGTAACACATCTTTTGTCCCACAATTTGTGACACCCTATGTATAATCAGCTATGATTAGTTGAAAAAATATATTTAAGTTAAAAATTTAATTATTAAATATTTTATGACCAATCATATGATAACACATTGAGTAGCACAAGTTGTGCGTGTAAGATAGGATGTACTCCCAAATAGTAGACATGACTTATGTCCCTATATATCATTTAAATGATGGATCTGCTCTAATTTAACTCTATATATCTTAATAATATATTTTCCTATAAATTCTCCTTCAATATAAGAAACTGATATATGTTACATTAAATTAATCATTAATGAACAAACTACTTTATAACACATATTATTTTTGTTTTAGTGTATGTGAATATCAATTTTCTACCGGAAAAATTAGATGGGTCAGTAAATTTATTTTACTGTCTTCATCTGTCAAAGTATCATCTATGGGAATCTTTAATGCACAGTAGGTAAAAGGGAACAAGATATGTTGAATTTCATGTGATTTAAGCTCTTTGTAGTGGATGCTTGGTTGGTTTTGGTCATTTCAGTTAATAAAGTTATGTGTCCTTACTTTTCTTAATGGCATTCCTTGGCCTCAGGTTTCCTTTTCTTTTTCCATTTATAGTTTTCACAAGGCAACTTGTCATGACCACATCCATGTAATACTTTTTGTCTTTCAATTTTACCATTTGGCAATTTCATTAATAGTTTTTTTTTGTATAAGAAAAAGTATTTTATTACTTTATGGGTAAGTTCTCTCTTGAAGTATGTGATTGTGTGTCTTAATATCGCTTCTGAAAGTTGAACATTTGGTATTTTGAATTAATCAAATATGCAGAAGAAAAAATTGGGCAACATTCCCTTGTGAATGAACCGTTAAGGGATAAAGAGTAGTTACTTTCAACTAAGCAGACAAAAGTGTCAATATTTTCAATGGAAAGAATACAAATGCCATGAATTGGTACAAAAACATGCACATAGACATCTTTTAATTTGTTTTTTTATATAAAGTGAAGGATGACGCTACTATCTAACAAAATAATAAAAATTAAACTGCCAGAAATAAATTAATTGAGTTGAGATTCTTTCTTGTATTCATTACTAAAATGTGAGGTTTATATTGGTTTTATCATTTCTAATATTTTTATTTAAAAAAGTAAAATATATGTCAATAAAACTTTTTTAAAGTCACATATCATAATCTTATGTTGTACTGAACCTTCTAATACAAAATATAATCTAGTGTCAAATGAATTGGAGGTACCTAAACAAGAAATCTAAAAAAAATGGAGCCCATAAAAATGTATTATGTAAGTACATTAAAAATTTAATATGAAGAACTTTGTCATCTATAATATTCCTATCCAACTTCACTAGATTTGTCTCCATAAAGAACCAACTATGATTCAAAAAATAATTTAAAAAGAAATACTACCAACATGTAGAGAAAGAAAATTACCACATGAAACACAATGGCTTGGAAATCATTCATTCTTGACCAATACTTAAAAATTGCAAACAAATAAATCAATTAAACTTTTAATTTAGTTAAAACCAAAGAGGTGCTTCCTCATAGTTCCTGATGTTCAACTTGAACCACATGCACAAATCATTAAGAGTAAAAGTAAGAATGATAACTTAATAAATTTAATAAGTATACATTGATAGTGTAAATATTTTTTATACTGTCAATAAATTATCTACAATTAATTTATTAACTATTATTAACTCTTAAATAAAAGTAATACAAATAAATCAATGATAAATAATATGTTAACAATGTAAAAAGCTTTACACTTCAGTGCACATATTTTAAACTCTAACTTAACCTGCAAAAATTTCCACCGTTGGAGCATTTTTGTGTCGTGCGTTTGGAATGGCGGCTGTAAAACAGTAAAACAAATAGAGTGGACCATAATATAAGTGTCAATTGTTAACATAAATATTTGATACTAATCATCAAGGAGACATTTGTAATAAATCTATCTAATGCTACGTTGTAGTTTGGTTTGTTTAATTTTGGTGCAGTTTTAATTATATGTAGGGCATTCTGATCGAGAGACACTTTGACCCTAACCAAGAGAACTTAATGCAGGCAAGCCATTTTGACTGAGACACTTTGACTGAGACAACTTGATGCAAGCAAGCTATTCTGACCGAGACGTCCAAGGCTTGGTGCATTTGTTCTGACCGAGGCGTACATGGCTTAGTGCATTTGTATACATTAGCACATAGACCAACTTCTGGAAGATTGGATATCATTAGAGTATTTTGGCACATTTAGCACATGGGCTATTAGCAAGTAGGTAGTTAGTTAAAGTGGTTATGAATTTGTTATTTCCTCTTGACTCATTCATTGCTTGAGTCACAAGCTACCACTTGTATATAAGAACATAAGCCCTTTGTACTAATTAATTCAATTCAATAAAAATACATTACATTTCTTCTTACATCTTCTACATTTCCACATCTATCTTACATCTTCTTTTATGGTATCAGAGCTCTCGATCTGAGAGCTCTACTGATTCCATTCTTCCTTTTCTACAAATTATATCAGCCATAGATGCTGAGTCCAACGCAAGCCAGCAACAACAGCAGTTGCAGACTACAGATTCTTCAGAAAACCCCACAAATTCCTACTACCCTCATCCAGGAGAATATCCTGGGATTGCATTAGTCACACCACCACTAGATGGAAATAATTACCACTCATGGAGTAGATCCATGAGGAGGGCCCTATCATCCAAAAACAAGTTTAAATTTGTCAATGGATCGATACAAGCACCACAAGAAACTGACCCAAATTTTGACTCATGGGAGACATGTAACACCATGATTATCTCATGGATCACAAGGTTACTCACACAACAAATTGCTCAAAACATTGTTTACATAGAAGTTGCTCAAGAACTATGAAAGGATCTCAAAGAAAGATACTCAAAAGCTGATCATTTCAAAACCTCAGATTTGCTCAAGGAAATCCATTCTATCAAGCAGGGAGAAAGGAATGTATCTAGGTTCTTCACTAACTTAAAAACTATATGGGACGAGCTTGATTCATATAGGCCAATACCAAGCTGTTCTTGCAAAATCAGATGCTGTTGTTCCTTATTGAAGATCATCAAAGAGTATAGAGAGTCTGAATATGTCACTTGTTTTTTAAAGGGCCTCAATGATCAGTATGATACTGTTAGAACGCATATACTGTTAGAACGCGAATACTATTGATGGAACGCCTACCATCCATCAACAAGGTTCTTTCACTTGTTTTACAACAAGAAGGAGTGAACCAAGGTGATGGGAAATCAACCATTAATTCCATAAATTCTAATCAATCTTGGAGAAATAAGTCAAATAGAGGAACAAAAAGAGGAAACTTGGACTACAATAAAGAACCTAGAAGGCAAGGAGGACATAGTGGCACAAACTCTTCTAACAAATCATATGAAACAAGCAAGATTTGCACATTTTGTGGGAAGAAGAACATACTACTGAGACATGCTACTTCAAGCATGGTTTCCCACCAAACTTCAAGTTCAAATCAAAGATGGCAATGAATGGACCTGTAAGCACAATTAACACAATCACTGATGAGGATGTTGGTAAAATTAATTCAAGGCCATAACCCAAGCAGAACAGTCATGAACCAGAAAGGCAAATTGCTCAACTTAGCTTAGACCATGAGCATCTGATTGATCATGTTATTCAAGAAGAGGACAACATTATTTCAAATCTATCAAGTACTCTTCTTGACAATAGATCTTGGATACTTGATAGTGGGGCCTCTGATCATGTGACAAACAACCTTGCTAATTATTCTAGCTATATTTCCATTAAACCTATCAGGATCAATTTGCCTAATAATCAAACTATTAAAGCTAAGCATTTTGGCACTGTCAAGTTATCTAAATTAGTCACCCTTTACAATGTTCTATACATGCCAAGCATTAAATATAACATCATATCTATTTGTAGGCTAGCTTGCTCACTCCACTACGAGCTCATCTTTGATGAACACTCTTGTTTTATTCAGGATGCGACTACATTGAGGATGACCATGCTAAAGGGCACAATAACCTCTATATCCTCACAAACAATGCTATGCCACAAATGGATAATACTCATATTGTAAACATTTTAAATAAGCCTAATGATGATTCTTTTGATCTCTAGCATTATAGACTAGGCCACCTTTCTCATAGTGTTCTTGTTCATATGCATAAACTTCATTCACATGTTAAAATTCAGAAACATAAGGTGTATGATTATTGACATCTTGCTAAGCAATGTAAACTGCCTTTTCCCCTTAGTTCCACTTGCACTAAAAATGTTTTTGAGCTAGTCTACATGGACATTTGGGGACCCCTTGGGAATTGGGATCCCTACTATGCATGGTCACAAATATTTCCTCACTATTGTGGATGAT
Source organism: Lupinus angustifolius (assembly GCF_001865875.1). Classification (NCBI taxonomy): domain Eukaryota; kingdom Viridiplantae; phylum Streptophyta; class Magnoliopsida; order Fabales; family Fabaceae; genus Lupinus; species Lupinus angustifolius. The sequence continues at coordinate 7,858,224 of NC_032027.1, forward strand.
TACACAAGACATACTTGGATTTTTCTCATGATGTCAAAAGGTGAAACAAGAACCTTGATCCACAGTTTCAATCAAATAGTTAAGACTCAATTTAACCAAAGAATTAAAGCCATTCGTACTGATAATGGCTCAGAATTCTTAATCCCTACATTATACTCTGAACATGGGATTGTGCACGAGAGTTCTTGTATGGAAACACCACAACAAAACTCAGTGGTTGAAAAAAGGCATAGACAAATCCTCAACATAACTAGATCTCTTCTTTTCCAAGCAAACTTGCCTAATTTTTTTTGGGGATATACTGTTAAACATGTTGTTCACCTAATGAACAGATTACCTACCCCTGTCCTTGAAAATCATTCACATTTTGAACTATTACACAAACAAATTCATGATGTTATGAACTTAAAGGTGTATGGTTGCCTCTACTATGCTTCCACCCTCACTGCTCATAGGACCAAGCTTGATCCCAGGGCCAGGAAGTGTGTCTTCTTGGGCTATCAACATGGGACAAAGGGATTCATCCTCTTTGACTTAACTTCTAGGGAAATCTTTATATCTAGAAATGTAACATTCTGTGAATTTCACTTTCCCTACCATAATGAGAAAAGTCAACACATTACTCCTAGTTCAAACACTGGGGATTCCTTATCTTGGTTCCTCTTTGACTATCCACCCATTGCTCTCCATCAACCAACCTCACTAGTATCAATCTTAATTCACCACCACCTTCTAGTACCAATGACTTCCAAACCAACACATATGATGCATTACCACCCACTGATCCTCCCATTAGAAAATCTCAGAGGACTTCCCACCCCCACATACCTTAGAGACTACCATCACAATATTTTGACCAATTCCACACACCATGGCAATAACATCAGGCATCCCCTTCACAATATCCTATGCTACAACACCTTATCATCCATGCACAAACACCACCACTTCTCCATTACAACTCACACAGAGCCTAAAACTTTCAGACAAGCCATCCAATCTCCTAATTGGATCCAAGCCATGAACAATGGATTAAAGGCTCTCCAACAAAATAACACGTGGACTCTTGTTACATTACCATCCAACAAGAAAGCTATTGGATCTAAATGGGTCTACAAACTGAAATTTAATTCAGATGGAAGTGTTGAGAGACACAAGGCTAGACTAGTAGCCAATGGCTATAACTAAACCGAAGGCCTTGACTTCTATGATACCTTTGCACCAGTGGTCAAGCTTGCCACTGTGAGGCTCCTCTTAGCCCTTGAAGCCATTCATAACTCGACCCTTCAACAACTTGATGTCAACAACGCATTTCTGCATGGAGACCTTGATAAATAAGTCTATATGACCATCCCTTAGGGTATCATTTGAAATTTATCAAACCAAGTTTGCAAACTTAACAAATCCATATATGGTCTAAAAAAAGCTAGTCACCAATGGTTTTCTAAATTGTCCACTACTCTATACTCTCTAGGCTACACTCAATCTCACAATGATCATTCCTTGTTTACCAAGAAAACTGCCCACAACTTCACAACTTTACTCTTTTACGTTGATGATTTAATTCTTGAAGGGGATGATCCTTCTGAGAGCAATAAGGTTAAGGCCTATCTTGACAAAAAAATTAAAAATTAAGGACTTAGGAACACTAAAGTACTTCCTTGGTCTTGAAGTGGCTAGGTCTTCCCAGGGTATAACCCTATGCCAACGTAAATACACATTGGATCTCCTCTTAGATACCCGTGTCCTTCACTCTAAAACTGCCATCACACCTATGGTTAAGACTAACCATCTTAGCCAAAATGACAGTGCACCATATGAAGATCTTGTCCTCTATAGGCAATTGGTGGGGAGATTACTTTATTTAACCAACACATGTCCTGATATTTGTTTTTTCATTCAACAATTAAGCCAGTTTATGGCATGTCCTACTATCATTCATCATAAAGCAATGACTAGAGTTCTTAGATACTTAAAAGCTAGCCCTAGCCCAGGGCTCTTCTTCTCTGTTAAATCCATAAACCAAATGAAAGGGTTCACTAACTCTGATTGGGCTACTTGTCCCGATACAAGAAAGTCCATATCCGATTATTGCATGTTCTTAGGAGATTCTTTGGTTTCTTGGAAAGATAAGAAGCAAAACACAGTGTCTAGATCTTCATCTGAGACTGAGTATAGGGACTTAGCTATTACATCTTGTGAGGTGCAATGATTGACTTATCTTTTATCTGATTTACATATTAATTCCAAAACCCCTGCCTTATTATATTGTGACAACAACTCTGTAAGGTATATAGCTGCTAATTTAGTGTTTCATGAAAGAACGAAACACATTGAAATTGATTGTCATGTTGCTCGTGAACGTTTGCAAAACAAACTTTATCATCTAGTGCCTATTGACACAAAAGAACAGGTTGTTGATATTCTTACTAAAGCTCTTGAGCCTGCTATTTTTAATTACTTTCTTCCGAAGTTGGGAGTAATCAATATGTACTCTCCAACTTGAGGGGGTAATAAATCTTTCTAACACTACGTTGTAGTTTGGTTTGTTTAGTTTTGGTGCAAGTTTAATTATATGCAGGGCATTCTGACCGAGGGACACTTTGACCCTGACCGAGACAACTTGATGCAGGCAAGCCATTCTGCTGAGACACTTTGACCGAGACAACTTGATGCAGGCAAGCCAATCTGACCAAGACGTCCAAGGCTTCGTGCATCTGTTCTGGCCGACGTCCAAGGCCTGGTGCATCTGTATACATCAGCACGTAGACCAACTTCTGGAAGATTGGATATCAGTAGAGTATTTTGGCACATTTAGCACATAGGCTATTAGCAAGTAGGTAGTTAATTAAAGTGGTTACGAATTTGTTATATCCTCTTGACTCATTCATTGCTTGAGTCACAAGCTACCACTTGTATATAAGAATATAAGCCCTTTGTACTAATTAATTCAATTCAATAAAAATACATTACATTTCTTTTTACATCTTCTATATTTCCACATCTATCTTATATCTTCTTTTAATTTGTCTAGTAGTATATAAACTTATTACTTTATCACAGTATAAGCTAAAAGACAAATTTTGATTCTTACTATGAGTGACAATTATTGAAAGGAATCCACATATATGAAAAGGAATGATTAATTTTTTACCCATAAAATGAGCCTATATTATTGATTATAACATATATCAAATGCATAGTATGTTATACATAATTAAATAGAACGGTTAAATAGAACGATTTTTTGTTTGAAAAAAAAGGACAGTATAAAGGAATTAACATGACTAGATTATAAAGTTTTGTTTTGGATCTCGAGCTTTTAAAAATCATAGAGCATCTTGACTAAAAAAAATGTTTGATACAATCACTATACATATAAGTGGAAGTTCACATAAAGTAAGGTAACACTAACAACTATCTACATAACAAATTAACAATATTAATTTTCAGTTCCTCAAAATTTTACAATATCAATTTAGTTATTGGAAAATTGAAATCATCAAATAATCCCAAAAATATCAACTGTGTGAGATTAATCCATTTTAACATTTTATATGACCTCTTAAAAATATTATTTTAGCTCACATTCATAATATTTGAATACAAATTTAGATTTTTATTTTTTTGAGAATAAAATTGGTATATGCAAAAAACATTTATAAGGAATAAAATGAATATTCAATCTATAATCAAATAATCAAGTACTCTCACCATCTGACCACTCTTCCACATCCACATGATACAAAGTGAAGCTGACCCAACATAAAAATCAAGCTCAATATTTCTGAAGCTTTGTCACTCACTTCACCATCTTTCTTTTCTCTTCATTTTTCTCTCTTTCTCTTTCACACACTTTTCTATATTATTGTTATTGTGCAGCTATATGCTTGAGTAGTGTACCCTACCCGCTTTGCTTCTTCAAGTTGTTCATTCGTCAACCTGACTTTATGTTGTTTTCTGATACCCTTTGACAAAAATTTGGTTAGGGTGAGGTTTTGAAATGTCTCAGTTTGTTTGTCCTTAAATGATTTTATAATGGTGGCAAATGTTGCACATGACCTTCATTTTTTTTGCAGTTTTGAAATGTCTCAGTTGGTTTGATTATTATGTCTTTATATGATAAATATGTCAAGGCATTAAATTAAATCAACTTTGATGAAACTGCATTTACATTCACTGCCATGAAATTGGAATCTCTTGCCATAATAGATTCTGTTCTTCTATGTGATTGTTCTTTTGTGTAGAGGAGGTAGGGTTGAAGTGTTGATCTATTCCAATAAATTCGGTAATAACTAATTTTGGACGTCTAGGTGGTATCTGAAAATATAATAGAGAAAAAAATGTATACACTAACAATGTAAGAGTTCTTTACACTGTTACTACATTATCCAACATTCATTTTCAATATTCATTGACTTTTCAGAAAAAGTAATCCAAATGAATGGTAAATGATACACCGACTGTATATACATTTTTACTACATTGTCAGTGCATAGATTTAATACTCACTATAAATAGAAACGTCAAGAGAAGGTAATGAGAGTATAAATGCTAAGAGTATTTGTGAGAGCATAAATATAAAGTTTCTTCTGAGGAGAATCATCTATTTATAGAGAGGTTGAGTTAGAGATGACAACAGTGTGAAACGAACGTGGGTAGTGATTTCTCATACCCATATTATTTATGGGTACCCATGTGGGTAGTGGTGGGCCCAATGGTTCTTTAAGTTTTAAATACATCTTTATAAATTTTATAATAATCAATATATAAAAAATAATTATGACATGAATAATAAAATTTAAATTAAATACTCATTTCAGTCTCTCATGTTTTTCGAACTTACTAGTTTGGTCCTCAAAAACTAAAAAACAAAAATGGTCCACAAAAATTTCAAATGTCGATCAAATTAGTTTTTTATAGCATATTTTACAACACCTAATAGAGACTAATTTGACTCTAAAGATTAGAGATGACAAAATTATCCACAATTCATCCAAATTTATCCAAACCCATTAGTGTTGATAATATATGAATTCAAATTCATCCATTATATCCAATGGATATCCATGGATATATCCATTTGGATGGATATCCAATCCATCCAAAAATAAAAATAAAAAAAATAATTTTCTTTGCATTTTCAATTTCATTTAATATTTAAGAAAACTAAATTCAAGCAAATTCATTCATGATTCTCACTCTCACTTTTAATATTTTATTAAATTGATATTAATTATAGGAAATGTGTATGTAGTTAATATTAAAATTTTATTCTTAAGTACATAACATATATATGTATGATAAAAATGTATGCACTATCAATGTTTAAGTTTTATACATTGTTACTACATCATCCATCGTTTATATTTAATTATCATTGACTATTCAAAAAAGTAATATAAACAAATGGTGAATAATATAGTAATTATGTATAAATCTTTATACTGACAGTGCATATGTATTACATTCTAAAAGTATTTGTTAAATAGTTTACACGTAAAACCTTAAACGACACATGATCATAGAATTATAAAAAAAAATTCTATTAAAGTTCAAAAAATCACTTTTTATAAAAAAATGATTTCTAAATGATTTTAGAAGTTTTTTTTTTAAAATGTGATTTTAAAAAATGTTTAGTTGAAATATTACTTTTTAAAATAATGATTTTTTTCAATAGATTTTTTTAGTTCCAATAAAAAAATCAAATAGATTGGATAATCATCCATCCAAATTCATAAAAAGGGAGTCAGGGATAAATTGGATGGATTGGAATTCATTGGATATGGATGAATTGGATAACTTAAAATGTAATTTAAATAAATTTATATTGATTAATAGATGACTTTTCATCCATCTATTAGCATCCAAATCAAAATTCATCCATTTGCCACCCATACTAAAAATAATTAATTTGATTCACATTTGAAATTTTAGGACTATTTTGGATTTTTCAATTTTTGAGAGACCAAATTGGTAATATTGAAAAACATCAGAGATTGAAATGAATATTTACTCTAAAATTTATATGAGTGTAAAATATATACACTCTTAGTGTAAAGATTTATGTACATGCACTCCATCATCTACCATTCTTTTGGATTACCTTTTTGAAAAATCAACCATAATTAAATATCAGTGGTGGATGATACAATAACATTATATAAAACTCATACATTGTTATTGTATACATTTGTTTCTTAATTTATATATGTATGTATGTGTGTGCCTGCGTGTTAAACGTACCATTATGTTTTAATCACAAAAATTCGCTATAAAATAGATTAATAAATATGTGAGTTTTATAATAGTTATTCTCACTCAAACTATTTTTGTAGTATTCGTTACAAGTATTTTAGTGGGTATCCAGATGACATATTTTTGTCATCCCTAGGTTGAGTTTAACATATTCCATAGTAAGATGCATTAATCATGATAAGTCGTTATGTCACGTGAGCACAAATTGGCATACACTACCTTATATGTGTCATGCGGCTGTAATGTGCCTATGCTCTACCTAGCATCATGCTTTATTGAGAGTATGTTATTTTGTCGTATGTCCAGGCTTTTGTAGTTGTATATTATGTATGTCCTTGCCGCATGAAAGAAGGTAGTTCACAGTGTTCAAATAACATGTTCAATTCTCTAGCAGTCACATAGGTTGGATCTTATTTGCTCGATGATGGGTTATAGCCCTATGATTCAATTGGTGTTTGACCGGTCCAAATATTAGAACAAAAATAATTATAATAGAAAACGTGAATTCGAAATAAACATGTATATAGACTTAGAAGATATGGGATTTTTTTTAAAGAATTTAAGATTTTGAGATAAACATGAAGAATGTTACTAGAGAATACTTAATCTCGTGGCCTTAAAAATCTGACCACCATAAAATGATTATGTTTGTGCCTATGAATCTATAAATTTGTTGTACTGTATAATTAGAGCACCTTACAATATCTATTACAAGGGCACAAAACTAATCGAAGTATAAACATAGTCTCCACGAGGTGTTGACTTCTCATTAAAATAACTAACTCATATTAGTCTTTGCTAATATCATAATCTTGACTGTTGTAACATAGTAACAAAGACAGAAGTATTGAAATTCAGAAAATAAATGAAAAAAACAATAATAAAATTTTTAGATTAAAATTGAATCAATTTATACAAGATCCATGACTTTTATACAAGCAACATAAGAGGCAGCTTAACCTAACAAACTAAACTGAAAAACTAACTAACTAAAAAGGAAGTAAAATGGATAATTAAATTAACTAATTATATCCTTTAACATTCCCTTAAGATGAGAGTGAATACTATTAACTACTATAGTAGCAGTTGTTGAAGAAGACAAAAAATCGTGTAGTCTTTAGAAGAGATCCAATTGAGAATATATAGTGTTCTATACTCACCACATCAACAATGTCTGTTTGGGGGAATGTATCCACTGTGCCCTCTTCAGAAGGCTCACAATGAGATTTGATGTGTGGGAGAAGGTGAATGCATATACAACCTATGATTTATAAGAGTAGGTGAATGCATATACAAGTGAATTCATAAGGTGAGTTGATATACCCAAGACGCAAGAGAGGATGAAGGTGAAGTTATGTGGGTAGGAGTTTTTGTAATTTTTAATAATCATACAAAAACAAAAGCAAAAAAAAAAATAGGTGTCAAAAATTGAATGAGTTTGAGGAGATAAATTATTTTCTCATACTAAGAGACACTTTATTCCCAGATATATAGCACATTGAACTAGAAAGCTAGAAGAATGAATAGAAGAAATTGAAAGTAATAATGTTGTTTATTAAAAACCAACACAATAGAAATGAGATCAAATGATATTATTGCCCAAGAATAATAAGAGAAGAATATGATGAAATATGAGCAATACTTGCTCAAGAATAACAAGAGAAGAATATGATGAAATATGAACAATATTTGCTTTAAAATAAAAAGAAGAACTAGGAGAAAGAGAGAATATGAAGATTATAAAAAAAATGATAAAAAGATAGAGCAACAAATAAATGAAAAGAAAGAAGGTTAATTTGAGGAACTAAGCAAAATAGATGAACTTGTGGAAAAGGATAATTCTGCAACCATCGAAAGTTTGATGTATCAACTTTGCAAAGGTGTTTACTTTTTGTCATGGTCATGGAATCTTGCACATGAACTTGAAGTCTCACAATGTGTTGATGATCAAACAATTATGATGCTTTGAAAACGAGGGAAACAAGACCAATGGTTCAAAAATTTGATTTGATACCATATTAGACTTCAGAGAATAAATGAAGAAAGCAAGAATAAATTTCCTTGATTAAAATTGAATGAATTTACACAAGAACAATGAGTTTTGTACAAGCAATATAATAGAAAATTTAGCCTAACACTAAAGACATTTTGTGTCACTTTTATGGCTTTGTTTCCAAGCATCCAATGCTTCATATCCAAGATACCAAGACTTTGCTTGCCTATAAAAGGACACATATAGAGAGCTTCAAAATCATCTTCACAACACACAACATCTCTTTCATTTACACATATATTGTGAGTGCATTCTTGGTGAGAATTCTTGTTCCATTTGAGAGAGTATTTGTGAGAAAAATATTGTCATTTGTCCTCATCATTATAAGAGGATTTCTTGTACTCTTCTTTTTTACATAGTGGAATTTTGCTCTTGATCGCCCGTGGTTTTTTTCCTCTCACACTGAGGGGTTTTTCCACGTTAAATCTTGTGTGTTATTTTCTTTATCCTTTACTTGCTTCTCTTTTGTTCTCAATTGATTCAATCTTGTGCTTCCGCATTGTGCTCTATCCTTAACAAGCAAACTAAACACAAAAACAATTTAACTAACTAAAAGGGAAGTAAAGTAGATAACATAAATTATTAACTATATCCTTTAACAAAAAACTTAATTAAGCATTTGAAAGTGATTCAAAGATTACAAGGTATATCAATGTGTGAATACTCATTTTTGTCCGGCCCAAAACCTTTTTTTCATAATAAGTACTTTCTCAAATTAATTGCACAAATGATTTTCTAAAGATAATAAGTGGTTCTAGAAACCTATTTCACTTTCTCAAAAAAATCAAAAGCAATAATAAAATATCAAATTAGAAAATAAGTTCTTAGAAACTATACATTTTCCTAAAAAAACATTTAACAAATTATTTTATTTATTTTAAATTTTTTGAGATTATAATATTAAATATTAAAAATAATTGAAACTATTTTTTTATTTATTTTTATGATTTATTTAAAATTTATTAAAATAAATAAGTAATTAAAAAAAGAATATCTCAAATATCCAATTTTGAATTTCAAATAAACAATAAAATAAAAACAAAAAACCTGATCCAGCGACGAGGAAGTTTGGTGGGATCTTATCCCTTAATTAAGGAGAAAATAATTTAGTTAGACAAATTTTAGGTGTTTAGGTTAATTCCATTTAGTATAAATAGGGTGTATTATGGTTAGTGAAAAGGGGTTAGAGGGAGGGAGAGTGTGTCTTGGGATCTGTGCTGAATGAAAGAGAAAAGCAAAAGTGGACAGGTGATTCAGTGCAGGTGAGTCCATCAGAAGCTGCGTGCCCCATCTACTTCACACAGACGAGTGTAACCTCATTTACATAGATGTGTCTATAGCTGATCCAGGGTCCCTCTCTTGGTGTTCAATTTGCTACAGTCAAGTGTAGACCAGTCACGGTGCACCCGCTTCAGGAGCCAGTCACGTCGCGACAATCAGGCAAGTGCACCTATCGCGTATACACGGGACTATAGAGGATCAACACCTCACCTAGCGTTCAATTTAGTGTGGCCGAGTGCATTCAAGGCTTGGTGCACCTGCAACTGCAACCTATCACGGACAGCCACATGACACTATATTGGTTGCATTATTTTTCAACCATTAACTGCGTGACACATCATTGGAAATTTTTGCACCTCTTCATATACAATCAGCACCCTATGTAGGTATGTTTATCTTACTTATTTCTTTTTCTAGTGCAACTTTTTATAAAATATAATAATAACACATAATTTTTTTTTATAAACATGAAATAAAAAGTATTAAATAATTTTTGAAAGATGAATGTTAACAATTTTTTATGGATAACTAGTAATAACAAAAAAAAATCTTTAATATGGCTAACAACAAACAAACTTTTTTTATAATTTTTTAACAATTAATTAATTCTTTTTTCTGTAATTAAATAAAAAATTTATTATTTAGAAAAATCATAACCCTTTACTATTTTAAAATGGCTTTTAATTATTTTATTCAAAAATACCTTCATATAACATTATTATTAGTGTCTATAAAAATTATAACGTTTTGGGAATTAATAAAATGATGGAGGCACGTTGTGGTAACACTTCTTGTCATCATATCATCCTTGAATAGTCGCAGTACGACGTTTCTTTTCCCTCGATTAATTCCTATATTAACAATAAAAAATTATTATCATTTTCAAACATCTTTGAAATGGGATGCGTTGCGGGCGAGGTGCTAATACCTTCCTCAATCCGTAATCGACTCCTGAATCTGAATATCAAAATCCAAAGCCCAATGTGATTGGGTTAAAAGATTTTTTCTACATTTTTTTACCATAAAATGGAATGGCGACTCTAAGAGGTCGCATAACCGAAAATCGGGGCGCGACAACTAACGACTCTACTGGGGATTTTTTAGAGAGTGAGACGTGGTGCAACTTTTTGCTTGTTTTTAAATACTTTTTTTCTTTTCTTTTTACATAAACATTTTTCTACATCTTTGTTCGTTTATTTATTTAATTATTTATTCATTTATTTTGTTCAAGTCAATTAATTATTTGAATATATTCATCATGTTTTATGTAGCTTTGGGTGTGGGGGGTTTACTTTAAAAAAAATTTGCTTCCTCACACACTCACAGTACACTTGAGTTACACACATACACACTCTATAATCGGGTTGTTAGAGATTAAGATTAAAATAAGAGGGACATTTTTGGTATTGTGAGTTAGGAGCTCGAGGGGCTTGACTCCTCTTGTTTCTAACCTACAATATTAGGACTCCTTTCTTTCGAGATTTGAAGCAATTTGGTGGCCTAGAAGTCTAGAGCCTTTATTGGCCCACTTTAAATATGATCTAGTACCTCACCATATGGTTGTCATCCTTAGAAAAACCTTTTAAGATATACCTTACCTAGGACAGGGGAAGCACACCATGTCTACTCCTTATCCATACACATCATTTATCATCCATAAGTTAGATAAATCATAGGCGTGAGTGGCATAAGAGTACCATTATTTCATAATATTCTTATGTCACCAGGATGACCAACCTTCATTATATTCCCTTCGACGGGCTCAATGCCTTAGGGATACTTCTCATTTCCCTTCGATGAGCTCAACGCCCTATGAATAATTTTTCTATCATCTTAATAAGTTTAAAGATTAATCGTTTAACTCATGTTCATGCACCCTAGCATGCACTCATTTAAATTTTTGAACCATTCAAGCATTTATCTAAATTATATATTATTTAGACATTCATATATAAAAAATACATCATTTATTCACGAATTCATACATTCATATACTTAGACAAAAAATAATCTTTCAAGCATTACACTTCATACATCATTACATCATAAATTGCATACACCACACATTATTCAGAAAAATTTATTCAAACAACATCAAATGCATTCATCCAAGAAAAAACAACATACATACATTATTGATGCACCATCCTCCCACTCCTCCATACACTTCATACCCAAACTTGTGACATGCATTCCTTATCCATTGCCAAAGATGCTCTTGAATTAAGATTGATTTCAAAGGTGATATAATTGGACTCAACTGAAGTGATCCAGAAAGAGGAAATAAATCAGTGTCCCAGATTGATACACCATCCTCATAAGCTAGTTTGCAACCTATTTTCCATATGGAGATCCCAGTTGACCGAGAAAACCCCAATCACTCTACCACTCCAAATGATCGAGAGGAAATAAATGTCATAAAGATAAGAATCAGAGCCATGGAAGAAGCCGATTCATATGGTTTGAAGGACGTTAGTGACATATGTTTAGTCTCGGGTTAGGTTGTGCCACTAAAGTTCAAAGTGTCAGTATTTGAAAAATATCAAGAAACTTCTTGTCCTAAAGACCACCTGAATATGTATGCTAGGAAGATTACTCTCTATATCAGAGATGACAAGTTGTTGATCCATTTCTTGCAAGAAAGCCTAACTGGAGTTGCCACCACTTGGTACTTGCGACTTAAACGTTCATAAATTTCGTGTTTCAAGGATTTATGTGATGTCTTTTTCAAGCAATATGATTATAACATTGATATAGCTCCTGATAAGACACAACTCAAAAATATAATCAAGAGAGATGATGAAACTTTCAGTGAGTATGTCCAAAAGTGGGCAGAAGTAGTCGCTAAGGTGAAGCCCAAGATATCTAATGAAGATAGTGTTTCAATGTTCATCGACACTCTCCAATCACCATTCTATGATACAATGTTGGGATGCTTATCTTTGGGATTCCGTCAACTAATGACCATAGGGGAAAAGATAGAAAATCGCATGAGAAGTGGTAGAGGTATGAAAGATCCAACTCAATATATAACTTGAGATCAAACTGTAGGTGAAATGATTGAAGATGATTCATTATTCATCAAAAACTTCAACCAACCTGAACGACATCATCATCTCCAACAACATTATATTTCGACTCACAGTCAAGGAGGACCATCTCGAAAACGAGAGAGAAATAGTCTTTATGATGTGATCTCGATGTCTTACTCTGAGTTGTTGCCACAACTTGTTTAGAGGAATTTGCTAACTCCCATTCCCTTTAAGGATGTGGTGCCTCCAACTCCAAAGGGTTTCAATCCGAATGCTCATTGTATGTATCATGGAGAGATAATAGGACATTCGATAGAGTGTTGCAATCAATTAAAGGGCAAGATACGAGACCAACTTAATGAAGGGTTGGTAAAGTTTCAAGGAGATGCTTTGATTTGAGGAAGGCATGGAACATACTCCATTCGTGAGGAACTCATCCCGACCAAGTGATATTTCTCTAGAACTATATTATAATACACTATCTTGGCTCCACCCAAGCTTTAGGGTTACAAAATAACGGATCTCATGTTTCCTTCTTATGAATAAAAAAGTTATTTTTCATAGCATTTATTTTTAACAAGTATATACTAGTGGACTGATATTGCAAATTTACCATCACATAATCCATCCCACAAATCATATTCACCCAAAAAACAAAAAAATAAAAATAAATTCATGCATTAAACTGAAATATAAGTTTTTTTAGGATGATGCAAGACCAAGGTGGTGTGGATCCTTAAGCAGATTTTTACGATGACACAAGGCTTCTTCGATAATTCCCAAACACTAAAAAAATATCTTTAGTCACCCCATTTGATTCATAGGCATTATGAAAGGATATTTTTTGTGTGATTGTCCCATAAAACATCGATAGCCTGGGGATTGTAGCTTTTCATCAGTTTTCCATGACATTCAGTTATGAGGAAATAAATAAACTTTACATACATCATTCACCCTATTTGACCCAAAGGATAAAAAATCAAAGTCAAACAAAATTGTTCATTTGGTCATAGTGCAAAATGAATTATAGAAAATAAAAGCTTGCTGAGAATCTTCAATATCTCAGGCAAAAGTTAGGGCAAATAAAATCACTGTCAAAGATCGACATAAGAAATATTCACAACCTATCGGGTAAGGCCACAACATTGACCTATTACATTACAAAAATCCAATAGAATCCTAGTAATTGAATGTCCTGTGAGAAAACTATTGAAAAAGAGGACAAAAGGAGATTGGATAAAGTAAAAAGTTGGGGGCGAGAAAAACATATTTGAGCCTTATATATTTTCTTGGAAACCCTTAGCCATGCCACAAAAGACCTTGTTAAGGATCGATTTGCCTATGATTCACACCATGGTAAAGAAACGTTGACTCCACTAAACTGAACATTTGATAAAAATATCTCATATTTAATGCATGAAATACATTCCCTCTTAAAGATCACCATCATAATCACAACATCAATACTCAAACACCTAATACAATTTCAATTTCAAATTTAGTTCTCTCATCACCGCTCATAGTTCAAACACTTAGTTAAATTTGCATGATCATTGTTTTAGTATTTATTTTTAAAGGGTTGTGCATGAAGTAAAAATCACTAAATCAAATGAGGAGGAGTCCCTCAATTTGGGGCAATTTTTTCGTGATGATTATTGTAGACGACATCTCGAGTTAAAGCCTAGCACGACAACTTGAATAGAAGGATAACCCCCAATATCTCGTACTAGGGCAATTTTTTCGGGTGGGTCCCATTTCTCTCGAATCGAAAAGTTTCGTGGAGCACAAAATTGGGGCAAATTTTATATAAGGGTGTAAAAAACAAATTCAAAACAACACAAAAAGAGTGTTAGGTTGAAAGCCCGCAAGGGCGACCTAAGAAAAGGAGAGCGATACTAAGTCGAAAACCTGAAAAGGCGATTTATTATCATTACAAAAAGGAAGAATTCCCGACAGATACCTACATTAGGTATTTTGGGCAAAAATTAGGGAAAGCTAAATGAACACCCTTATGCAAATGTCCATTATAGTTTAAGCAAATTGGGACAATCAAATTATTTCTTCCGAAGGAAAACAAGCAATCACACTTCAATCTCCCTAGGGTGAAGTTTTAAACAACTTATATTGGAACAACATTCTTGAGATAATTGTTCTTCTCAATACTTCACTAGGACAATTAGCCATCAATATATCATCTCAGTCATCAATAGTTAAAATCTGGGTTCACATTTCTGTCAAACTCAACAAAAAGAGACAAATTTATATATCAAAGATAATTCATGATCGCACTAGAACATTGGTACATAATTTATACCCTTTATTTCATCACATTCACAATTCATGCATGAAAAATAGCACACATAATATACTCTTAAACATTCACCTATTATTTTACATTCATCAAAATCAAACTTTCCGGGTCTTGTACCTCGAAGTGCAATCTAAGCTTGTTGGGTCTTATACCTCAATATAAAACTTAAACTTTTTGGGTCCTATACCTCGACATCAAATCTAAGCTTTCCAAGTTCTGTACCTCGACGTGAAATTTAAGCATTCTGAGTCTCGTACCTTGATGATCATTCAAAATTAAGTTGTTTGGGTCTTATGCCTCAAAGTGCAATCTAAACTTTTCGGGTCCTATACTTCGATGCAAGATCTAAACTTTTCGGGTCCTGTACCTCGACGTGAAAACTTAAACTTCCTGGATCATTTATCTCGACGAGAAATCTAAGCTTTCTAGGTCTTTTACCTCGACGTGTCACTTAAGATTTTCGGGTCATGTACCTCGATGGACAACTTAAACTTTCTAGGTTTTGTACCTCGATGTGAAAATTTAAAACTTTCTGGGTCCTGTACCTCGATGTGAAATTTAAAAAAATTCGGATCGTGTACCACAATATGAAATTTAAAATTTGCGGGTCTTGTACCTCAAAGTGCAATCTAAACTTTTCGGGTCCTAAATGTCGATGTGAAAGTTAAACTTTACGGGTCATGTACCTTGATGTGAAACTTAAACTTTTCGGGCCCGGTACCTCGAACGCAATCTAAGATTTCCGGGTCTTGTACCTCGAAGTGAAATGTAAACTTTCTGCGTCCTCTATTTCGAAGTGCAATCTAAACTTTCCGGGTCCTGTACCTCGACGAGCAGCTTAAACTTTTTGGGTCTTGTACCTCGACGTGAAATTTAAAATTTTTGGGTCTTGTACCCCGATGTGAAATCTAAGCTTTACGGGTCCTGTACCTCGATGTGAAATTTAATCTTTCCGGGTCCTATACCTGAATGAGCATTCAAATTTAAGCTTTTTGGGTCTTGTGCCTCGAAGTGCAATCTAAACTTTCCTGGTCTTGTACCTCGACATGAAAATTAAACTTTACGGGTACGTACCTCGACGTTAGATTTAAACTTTCCGGGTGTCGCGACCCGATTTTCGGTTGGAAGACCGACCCTACGACTTGGGAGGAGGCGAACTCGATTTCCACCCCTTCCAATTGATTTGGAGTCGCCACTACGTTTTTTGCGGTTAAAACGTAGAAAACTCTATAGTAAGCCTAATTAGGATAATATGGTCTTTAAGTAGAGATTTTGAGCTTCGGAGTCGATTACGGATCGGGGAAGGTATTAGCACCCCGTCCGCCCGTATTAAAACGGTACCCTCGCTAATATCATGGACTTTTATACCCTTAACAATTATTCATTTAAAATTATTTATTTTTATTATTGAGCCTGACAATATTGACTTTGGTCCTACGTACCCCTATTAAGGGGATAAAGGCTTACGTAGTTCTAGTTTGAAAATTGTTTATTTAATTTGGTTAATTGTTAGTGCTTTGGAAAATATCGACAAGTTTATAAATATTAGTTTGTTTAATTTAAAATTGTTTAAAATATATATTGGTTTTGATTTAATGGGACTAATAGTTTAGGAACGGTGTTGGTCGTAGACCTTCTCCTCATTTCTATGGGAGTTAGAGACGACTCGAACCATAACCTCACTATAAAAGTCTCGTAAAACTTGTTTGGTAAATCACTTTTATATAAGAAATTTAATAGCTTAGAGACGGTGTTGGTCGTAGACTTTCTTCTCATTTTCGGAGAAGTTAGAGACAACTCGAACCATAACCTTACTATAACAATTCCATGATTAATTTGGTGATAAAATAGTTAGGGACACTATATAAAATTAGGTGATACAACTGTTATGAATCACTTTTATCTAAGAAATTTAATAGCTTAGAGACGGTGTTGGTCGTAGACTTTCTTCTCATTTTCGGAGAAGTTAGAGACAACTCGAACCATAACCTTACTATAAGAATTCCTTTTTTAATGAGATAGTTGGAAATTATTCTCTAATTATTATTTTTATTGTTAGCACGTGCCTTTATATTATATGTAATTTAGGATCACTATACAACCATTAGTTAACAGTTAAGAAAAAAATGAAATCTAAAAAATGACGATGGAAATTTTATAAATACAAACAAATCAAATAAATGAAAAAGGGGTTAAATAATAAAACTTGGAATAGGCAAAAGGGTATTACCCCTTCATTTCACGAAGAACAGAGGGAATAAATCCCTAACTCACCTTTCCTCCCTCTATGTCCACTTCAACGGCGGCAACAGCAATCAAATTGGCGGAGGACGACGACACCGTACGCTATCGAAGCAAGCTGAAGAACAAGGTAT
>NC_032027.1:7875633-7876376 GCF_001865875.1 Lupinus angustifolius
TGATAGCCCAGAGCCGTCAATGGCTGATAATGTTGTTGTGTATGGCTTTGCCGTGATTACCTTTTCTTTGCGCTCCCGATCAACAATCAATCCCTTTCTTGTGTGTACTCGTGGTATGTTTCTTGAACAACCTTAAGACGCTTTCTTTTCTTATTGTCATGTTATGTACACACTGTGATTCTGTCTGTAATTGCTGCCCCTTATCTATTCATGTCGTCTTGATGGAGTTGTAAGTATATGTATGGTATATGGTTTGTATTCTACGATTGCTATGTGTATGTTGCTCTCTGATCTCGAAGATTTGGGTGGGTATTGCGTACACAGATTGCTCTTTGGTAATGGTATGATGTGTGTGTGCTTATTCTCCGGTTTTTATGTGTTGTATACTAAATATCTCTCTAAAATTCTTTGAATTGAAAAATCTCTGTAATTGTGTACCCCTTTGTACGTGATCTATGACCCTTTTATAGCTGGTTGTTAATGCTGTGGCTCAGAATGCTATGTTTTGCTCAGAATTTCAGAAGCAATCTGTGCTTATGAGGGGAGATCAGAACATTGCTATGCCTGATGATCAGATTGACCATCCTCCGCCTCAACCTTAGTTTAGAGGACCTTAGACCTAGGCTATCTCACCCTTAGGTTTATTTCTTCTTATGGCACTTTCTGGATTTAGTTGTTGTTGTTGCTTTCAGGACTTATTCATGTTTTGTTATTTGTCTTTGATTGACTTTATGGTTTGTACT
>NC_032027.1:7876476-7883060 GCF_001865875.1 Lupinus angustifolius
TAACGTGCCATGCCCTTTCCTTTCTGATTTAATGCCTTAAGGTTGATGAGTGTGGGTACTGTTTATAACTGAAAATAGCAACAAATGACTTGTTTAGTTGATTCCCACATTTATTTCTCTTGATGATTTCTTGTTGATGTGTAACTGAAATTTGATTCTGCATGTGCCTCTCGGTTATCCCTTCTCTTCTTATTATTCCATTACACTGATTACTTGCTCATCATTGCTGATTATTGCATCTGTAACTGACGAGAGATCCTTGGTCTGCTGAATGATTCCTCATAGTTTTCTGGTAGCTCACTGTTGCTCTAATTGCTTAATAATTGCATTTATTCATGATTTTCATGACTGTTTGTAACTGAACATGTCATTCTTAGATATTCCTGCTGTTGATTAGCATATGTTTTACGTTGTCTCTCTGCTACCATTTATCAGCCTAATGACGTCTGTTTAATGCCTCCCTTGATGCTTTTAATTTGTAACCACTTGAAATTCCTGATTGATTTATCTTGTGACTACTGGCTGATGACTTTCTCCCATTAACTAATTCTTTATCAGATTCTTGTATGAGGAGCATTGCATTGAGGAGTGCTGGTTATACCAGCCCTCTTGTTGTGATAAGATCATGATCTATCGTTATGGATGAGAGACCAGTGTTGGGATAATGGTACTGAAATGCAGGTACGGATGATTCAGTTGAAGGCATTAGTGTCCCTAGACTAAGAGATAAACCTTGGCACTGTACATTTTGCTCAGTATTATCTTCAATACTTATTTGTGTCTTTGGAATCATTTCCATCAATAGATTGCATTGTAACTTATCACCAATAGTCGCGATAAACTTCACTTCATTTTGTGATTTACTATTGTTATGAGGTAACAAAAGACTATTCCCAAATAACAAGTCTGTATAAGACACTGAAGAAAACAAAGACCCACTCTTCTTCCTTATCATTGGAACAACATCACCAACCAATACCCTCATATTATTGCTATTAAATTAAACACATGAACTTATTTACTAGAAATGGGATTGATGAAAAGGAATAATAATTAGTAAAGTTTAGCATCAATGATTATGGTGGTTTCTCACGTGTGATTAACGCCATATGAAAAAATGGGGTGTACGAGAGATTGTTTGCTTTGGAAAGGGTTCAAAATTCATACACTAATAACTAGTGGGTGAAACTTCTATAACCTTCTTAGTCTTAAAACCCCACTTAACACTAAATAAATTACCGTGCATGTAATACAACAAATATATATATTAAGACCTTGCCATCAACGCAAATGCTTAGTATAGGGTGATGTTTTTTTATTTATTTTTGGTTCTTAAGTGAATGGCTCTTTGATTTCCATGTTTATTTGTGTATGCAACTAGTAATTCCTTTTTTATTCAAGTTGATTATGATTCAAAGATAAAGTTGGTTATGGGACAATAAAAATGCAAATTTTTTATTCTTTTTTTGTTTTTTCTGAAAATTTTATATTATTGTAAAGAGGCCGGACAAAATTGAGTGTTCACATCTGCCCCTCTTTACTTGTTGCTTGCTTGATAGCAAGCAA
The DNA here is from genome assembly GCF_001865875.1 of Lupinus angustifolius. Taxonomy (NCBI): domain Eukaryota; kingdom Viridiplantae; phylum Streptophyta; class Magnoliopsida; order Fabales; family Fabaceae; genus Lupinus; species Lupinus angustifolius. The sequence continues at coordinate 7,878,043 of NC_032027.1, forward strand.
ACTGAAGTTTGTATGCTATCGTAGTAAGTAACCAGTAAAGAAATGAGCAACAATTTTGCTAAAAATAGGCGAAAGCAACGATCACCACATAATTTTAACTGAGATCAACTTCAGCAATCGAGATAGTAGGTAAACTTGAAAACGCAGGTCGGGTACTACTAGAACTCGATAAAATAAAAAGATAATGCCAGGACGCAGGTCAGGTACTGCTGGAACTCGAGACAATAAAAGTAAATGCGAGAACGCAGATCGGGTACTGTCGGAACTCGCGACAATAAAAGTAAATGCGAGAACGCAGGTCGGTTACTGCCGGAACTCAGAAATTCACATCAGGCTCGGGGTCCTGGAAAGATTGAAAGCACATCAGGCTCGGGGTCCTGGAAAGCATAATTTTAAAACGAGAACGCAGGTCGGGTACTGCCGGAACTCGAGACAATAAAAGTAAATGCGATGTCTAATTTTTTTCAAGAACGTTCTAGCGTCTGAGTCTAGCAACGTCATAACATTTCGGCGTCTGAGTCTGACAATGTTTTTCATTGAAGAACGTCCTAGCGTCTGAGTCTAGCAACGTCATAACATTTCGGCGTCTGAGTCTGACAATGTTTTTCATTGAAGAACGTCCTAGCGTCTGAGTCTAGCAACGTCATAACATTTCGGCGTCTGAGTCCGACAATGTTTTTCATTTAAGAACGTTCTAGCGTCTGAATCTAGCAATGTCATAACATTTCGGCGTCTGAGTCCGACAATGATTTGGTGTGGAAAGTAATTTGATTGACCACTTGTGATGGTATGGTTATGCAAGAATGATGCATGCTTTGTACGTACGAGAGTATGTGTTGACTTGATTTAGTGATATATGTATGGCATGAGTGATGTATGAAATTTGGTTTAGTTTGCATGACGTAGTGATGTATGACCTTTCGGTTATGCTTACATGTTGAAGTGGTGTATGAACCAGAATTATTAAATTGGTAGCTCGAAAAGACATTGAGGTTTTTTGTTTTAAAAATTGGATTTGAATTTTTTGATTCAGTTGTACTCGAAACTGCTCTTCAGCACCCTTAAAACTTTTCAGTTTCACAACCTTATTATGATTGGCTTTAGTTGACATATTTGTTGATGATTTGCTTGCTCTCTGATATGACTTTGATCCTTTGAAGAACTGCCTCAATTTATGGTAAGTGAATCAATTAAATGCCTCAGCGTCTTGTCAAGAGTTTATTGGAAGAGTTTGATCGTCCAATAAACTGCCCCAGTATCTTGTCAAGAATTTATTGGAAGAGTATGATCTTCAATTAAATTACCCCAGTTTGAATGGTTGAGGATGAACAATAGTGAATTTTCCCTTGAGGGTGTTCATTTCTTTTCCTTAATTTTTGCCCGAAATACCTAGTGTAGGTACATGTCAGGAATTCTCTCATTTTATTATGATACTAAGTCGCCGTTGAAGGTTTTCGACATATCATTGCTCTCCTTTTCTTAGGTTGCCCTTGCGGGTTTTCAACCTATCACTTTTTTTTTCTTTTTTTTTTCTGACTATTTTTGAACACCCTTAAGTGACAGTCTTAAGTGCATAAAAGCATGATTCACCCTTGAGGATCTTGCATCTTCTTGGTTGAGGCATTTTGGACTGACCCATGATAAGCGACTTCAACCTTGCCCCAAGTATAGGTTTCTTGGTACTTTCATTCGAGGAATGAGATCAACCACCATAAACTGCCCCAATTTGGATTGAGAATCGTTCTTCTGATTTTCACTTGTCAAATGTTTTTCCATGTGCAACTCCTTTTAAAAAGAAATACTAAAAGCAATGATCATGCAAATTTGATTTTTGCGTGTTGATGTCATGGTGGTGATGATGATGAGGGATGAAATTTAATCCAATGCATTAAAGATGAGATATTTTTATCAAAATTTTGAATTTTATGGGAGTCAGCGTTTCTCTACCCTAGTACATTTCTTAGGCAAATCATATCTTCGACAAGGTGTTTTGAGCTTGTATCGTGGCTTGGCTAAAGGTTTTCAAGAAAAAAGGATAAGGCTCAAAAATGTGTTTCCCAAACCCCTTTCTTCATTCTTCTTTCTCCATTGTCCTATTTTCAACGATTTTCTGACATGACATTCAGGTACTAAGATTTTGTTATATTTGTGTGATGTAATAGGTGAAGGCCTAATATTTAGGCGATAATCTTCCCGAGAGGTATTTGAATTGTTCCTTTTTGCGATCATTGATAGTGCACTTTATTGGTCCTAACTTTTGCCTGAGATTTTTATTGAGGGTTCTCAGCGGGTCTTTTGTATATTTTTCCTTTTGCTTTTTTTTATGTTTTATGTTATTTCGCACTTTGATCGATGAAATTTTTTATTTGAATTGCTTTTTTACCCTCGGGTTAGATTTGGAAATGGTAGAGTTTATTTATTTCTTAATAATTGAATGTCAAGGAAAACAGTTGAGATACTACCCTGCCCAAGGTTATTGTTATTTTGCGGTTTTTTTTAGAAAAAATCTCCTTTCATAAAGCATAGGGTTCAAATGGGTGACTATGGATATCTTCATAGTGTTTGGGATTATCAAAGATGCCTTATGTCATCAGAATAATCTGCCTAAGAATTTGCACCATTATGGGTCTTACATTTGCATCATCCTCCATTTCATTTAAATCATTGAATCAAATATATCACATTAATGCATGAAATTTGGTTTTTGATTTTTTTTGTTGGAATGAGATTTGTGGAATGAAGTATGAGATGGTAAATTCGCATGATCAATGCATTAGTATGTTCTTCTGAAAAATATATGCAATCGAAAATCAACTTTCTTCTCGAAATGGAGACATGGGATCTCGTTGTTTGATGACGCTAAGCCTTGAAGAGAGTAGTAGGGGTTTCAAAATATGATCTGACTCATGAGTTCCTCGAAGACTGCCAACTCTGACTTGATTATCTTGATTTGATTATGCCATGAGTCTTTATTGAAGACGATTGTTACAAGGGTGCTTAGAAGCAATGATGATGTGACTTGTTTGGGGTTTGTTGAGGAAAATGTATTTTGTTTATGTTAGGACGGTGTTTTGGGAGTTGTGAGGGTGTATGGTATTGAAAGGTATTGTATGGATATGAATTTTGATGCGAGTATGAAGCTTTGGAGTATGGATTTGGTGGTGTGTGCAATTGTGTATTGAAATGCATGGTATATTATTGCATGAAAATGCAATGGTGAAATGATTTTTTGCTTTGTTTTTTTAGTGAGTGATGAAAGTGCATGAATCACTTTATTTTTTACTTTTTAGATAATGTATGATGTATGAAATGCAATATGTGATAGTTCATGAAGTGCAATGTTTGAGTGATTTTTTATGATGAATCCATGCATGAGTAGATGATATATTTTTTGTATGATTAGATGAGTGAATGTTTGATTTCTTGTATGAGTGTTGGAATGATATATTTTTTGTTATTTTGATGAATATTTGAGTGATGAAAATTTTATTTTATGCTTTTTGATTTTCTGAATGTATGTATGAATGCGTGAATGAATGATTTACGAATTTTAAATTTTATGAATTTAAGTATCAATGGATGAACGAATGAGGGAATGATATTTTGGATTTTGACTCATTATATGAATGGACGAATGTTTGAATGATATAACTTTTGGAATGATGTATATTTTGATGAATGTATGAATTATGCATGTATAGATGAATGATTTTTTTATTTTTTTTTATGAACTTTTTTAATGATAAATATTTTGTTGAATGTATGAGTGCATGACATGCATGAACTTGATATAGTGGTGTTAATGTGTTTTGAATGCCCCTCGGGTATGATAGACCTTATTTAGGGGAAATATAGCCTTAGTTACAATACAATAAAATGTCATGATGAATTTGACACCCGTTATACTGTTAAGGCCAATTCTTGAGTTAAATGATAACGTTGTGAGCATATTAAGATAGAAGAGAACACATACATAGGGTAATGACCCATCGATAGGAATGAAAAAATTGTCCCTAGGGCGCTCAACCCATGGTAAGGAACAAAAAAAATTTATCCCTAGGGCGCTTAGCTCATGGTAGGGAACGAAAGAATTATCCCTAGGGCGCTTAGCCCATGGTAAGGAATGAAAGAATTATCCCTAGGGTGCTTAGCCCATGGCAGGGAATGAACAATTATCTTGCCGTCCTTATAGAATAAGGACATCAAAGTGCAATAATATCCTCGTAACACACTGGCACAAGGACTTTTTAGGGACAAAAGTCCCAATTTATAAATGGTGAAGGACAAAGTTTGGGTTATGCTTCTCGTGTCCTAAATAAGGTACACTTATAAGGTTCCGGATAGTCTAAAGGTTACAACCCTATGGGGAGGGTACTAAGTCTTGATTAAAGTGGACACGGTAAGAACTTCAGACTTCTAGGTTACCAGATCGCATCCAATCCTGAAGGAAAGGAAACCAAATATCGCGGGCTAGAAACGAGAAGGATCGAGCCCTCCAAGCCGCTAACTCATGATACCGTAAACGATCTGGGTGGTCCATTCTGCCAATACCAGATATGACTCAGAGTCATTTACCGGCAAAGCAGATGTCCCTTCTACCTCAAATCCTAAGCACTAATACCCGGGTCAGGGCATATGTGTGTGCAAACTCAAGTATACAATGTTCGTGTGTGAGGAAGCATACAAATCTTTAAAAAAAAATTCCCACCCCCCAATAAGCTGCAAAAATAATCACATGAACTTGCAAATAATGAAACAATATAGTTTTAGATAATAATTCAACGTTCTAGAGAAAGAACACAAAATATAAACAAACAAACAAAAAACAAAAGGGTATTTAAGTCCATGTTATTAGCGGTTCTAGGCCTGACTCTCTTATGGGTTTTCCCCAGTGGAGTCGCCAGCTGTCGCGACCCGATTTTCGGTTGGAAGACCGGCCCTACGACTTGGGAGGAGGCGAACTCGATTTCTACCCCTTCCAATTGATTTGGAGTCGCCACTACGTTTTTTGCGGTTAA
>NC_032027.1:7883160-7883836 GCF_001865875.1 Lupinus angustifolius
AGACCTTCTTCTCATTCTCAGAGAAGTTAGAGACAACTCAAACCATAACCTTACTATAACAATTCCATGATTAATTTGGTGATAAAATAGTTAGGGACACTATATAAAATTAGGTGATACAACTGTTATGAATCACTTTTATATAAGAAATTTAATAGTTTAGAGACGGTGTTGGTCGTAGACTTTCTTCTCATTTTTGGAGAAGTTAGAGACAACTCGAACCATAACCTTACTATAAGAATTCCTTTTTTAATGAGATAATTTGAAATTATTCTCTAATTATTATTTTTATTGTTAGCACGTGCCTTTATATTATATGTAATTTAGGATCACTATACAACCATTAGTTAACAGTTAAGAAAAAAATGAAATCTCAAAAATGACGATGGAAATTTTATAAATACAAACAAATCAAATAAATGAAAAAGGGGTTAAATAATAAAACTTGGAATGGGCAAAAGGGTATTACCCCTTCATTTCACGAAGAAGAGAGGGAATAAATCCCTAACTCACCTTTCCTCCCTCTATGTCCACTTCAACGGCGGCAGCAGCAATCAAATTGGCGGAGGACGACGACACCGTACGCTATCGAAGCAAGCTGAAGAACAAGGTATGAATGTCTTCTTTATCCCTTCTTCTTGTGATGAAGGTTGCATTCATGGAGTGCTTAAAGAAG
>NC_032027.1:7883936-7918732 GCF_001865875.1 Lupinus angustifolius
GCTGATAATGTTGTTGTGTATGGCTTTGTCGTGATTACCTTTTCTTTGCGCTTCCGTTCAACAATCAATCTCTTTCTTGTGTGTACTCGTGGTATGTTTCTTGAACAACCTTAAGTCGCTTTCTTTTCTTATCGTCGTGTTATGTACACACTGTGATTCTGTCTGTAATTGCTGCCCCTTATCTATTCATGTCGCCTTGATGGAGTTGTAGGTATATGTATGGTATATGGTTTGTGTTCTACGATTGCTATGTATATGTTGCTCTCTGATCTCGAAGATTTGGGTGGGTATTGCGTACACAGATTGCTCTTTGGTAATGGTATGATGTGTGTGTGCTTATTCTCCGGTTTTTATGTGTTGTATACTAAATATCTCTCTAAAATTCTTTGAATTGAAAAATCTCTATAATTGTGTACCCCTTTTGTATGTGATCTATGACCCTTTTATAGCAGATTGTTGATGTGAAAAGCCTTTTGAGTTGTTCTTTTTAAGCTCAATAACGTGCCATGCCCTTTCCTTTCTGATTTAATGCCTTAAGGCTGATGAGTGTGGGTACTGTTTAGAACTGAAAATAGCAACAAATGACTTGTTTAGTTGATTCCCACATTTATTTCTCTTGATGATTTCTTGTTGATGTGTAACTGAAATTTGATTCTGCATGTGCCTCTCGGTTATCCCTTCTCTTCTTATTATTCCATTACACTGATTACTTGCTCATCATTGCTGATTATTGCATCTGTAACTGACGAGAGATCCTTGGTCTACTGAATGATTCCTGATAGTTTTCTGGTAGCTCACTGTTGCTCAATAATTGCCTTTATTCATGATTTTCATGATTGTTTGTAACTGAACATGTCATTCTTAGATATTCCTGCTGTTGATTAGCATATGTTTTACGTTGTCTCTCTGCTACCATTTATCAGCCTAATGACGTCTGTTTAATGCCTCCCTTGATGCTTTTAATTTGTAACCACTTGAAATTCCTGATTGATTTATCTTGTGACTACTGGCTGATGACTTTCTCCCATTAACTAATTCTTTATCAGATTCTTGTATGAGGAGCATTGCATTGAGGAGTGCTGGTTATACCAGCCCTCTTGTTGTGATAAGATCATGATCTATCGTTATGGATGAGAGACCAGTGTTGGGATAATGGTACTGAAATGAAGGGACGGATGATTCAGTTGAAGGCATTAGTGTCCCTAGACTAAGAGATAAACCTTGGCACTGTACATTTTGCTCAGTATTATCTTCAATACTTATTTGTGTCTTTGGAATCATTTCCATCAATAGATTGCATTGTAACTGTATCACCAATAGCTGCGATAAACTTCACTTCATTTTGTGATTTACTATTGTTATGAGGTAACAAAAGACTATTCCCAAATAACAAGTCTGTATAGGACACTGAAGAAAACAAAGACCCACTCTTCTTCCTTATCATTGGAACAACGTCACCAACCAATACCCTCATATTATTGCTATTAAATTAAACACATTAACTTATTTACTAGAAATAAGATTGATGAAAAGGAATAAATAATTAGTAAAGTTTAGCATCAATGATTATGGTGGTTTCTCACGTGTGATTAACGCCATGTGAAAAAATGGGGTGTACGAGAGATTGTTTGCTTTGGAAAGGGTTCAAAATTCATACACTAATAACTAGTGGGTGAAACTTCTATAACCTTCTTAGTCTTAAAACCCCACTTAACACTAAATAAATTACCGTGCATGTAATACAACAAATATATATATTAAGACCTTGCCATCAACGCAAATGCTTAGTATAGGGTGATGTTTTTTTATTTATTTTTGGTTCTTAAGTGAATGGCTCTTTGATTTCCATGTTTATTTGTGTATGCAACTAGTAATTCTTTTTTTATTCAAGTTGATTATGATTCAAAGATAAAGTTGGTTATGGGACAATAAAAATGCAAATTTTTTATTCTTTTTTTGTTTTTTCTAAAAAATTTATATTATTGTAAAGAGGCCGGACAAAATTGAGTGTTCACACCGGGTCTTGTAACTCGATGTGAATTTTAAGCTTTCCTCGTCTGGTACCCTGATGTGTGTTGTAAACTTTTGAGGCCTTGCACGTGATGTATTTTAAAATTATACTTTCGAGGACCCCATATTAGACGACCTCAAAAAATACCTTTTAGGGCCTCGTGCTTGACGACCTCAAAGTTAACCTTTCCAAGACCATAAGCCTCATATGAACCTTTTGTCACTCCATGTCCCAACATTACTCCGACGTGTGTTCTTAGATTTTATCCTTGTGTCTCCAAGATTCCGGCAGTACACCGACCTGTGTCTTTGATTTCACATTTTCACTCCAAATTCTGGCAATACACTGACATGCGTCTATGGTTTTACCCTTTTAGAGTCCCCAGGTTCTGGTATCACACCAACCTCTATCCTTGGTTCACTCCCACCTTCTGTCACACCTCTCGAGAACAAACTCGAGTCATCTTGAAGAATGAAGACAACTTAGCACATAAGACGATAGACGCTTTCAAGCAATGAGAAGTTGTTAGGTAAGTTTTTAAGGGCCTTAACAAAATTAACATTCAAATTTTTACTAGTTACTTACTATGATATCTCTCAAACCTCAGTTTGTTTCCTATCAAGTAAGCAACAAGTAAAGAGGAGCATTTGTAAATACTCATTTTTGTCCAGACCAAGACCTTTTTTTCAAAATAATTATTTTCTCAAATTAATTGAACAAATGATTCTCTAAAGATAATAAATAGGTTCTAAAAACCTATGTCATTTTCTAAAATAAAAGTTAAAAGCAAATAATAATAAAATGATCAAATTAGAAAATAGGTTCTTAGAAACTATACATTTTTCCTAAAAAAACATTTAATAAAATGACTTTATTTTATTTATTTTAAATTTTTTTTAAATTATAATATTAAATAAATAAAAATAATTGAAAATATTTTTTATTTATTTTTATGATTTATATGGAATTTATTAAAATAAATAAGAAATTAAAAAATGAATATCTCAAATATCCACTTTGAATTTTAAATAAACAATAAAATAAAAACATGGTCTAATGACTAGGAAGTTGGGTGAGATCTTATCCCTTAATTAAGAAGAAAATAATTTAGTTAGCAAAATTTAAGGTGTTTAGGTTAATTCAATTTAGTATAAATAGGGTCTAGTTGGGTTAGTGAAAATGGGTTACAAAAAAATAGTAAAAAATTGAAAATTAGAGGAAAATAGAGAGAAAGTGCATTGGGACCTATGCTGAATGAAAGAGAAAAAACAAAAATGGACATGTAATTCTGTATGGGTGAGTCCATCAGAAGTTGTGTGCCCCATCTACTTCATCGTAGGATTAATTGACCACCGCATTGACCAGTGGCGGATGAAAGAGATCAAGCCACACAGGCGAGTGTAACCCCCTTTGCGTAGATGCGTCTATAGCTGATCCATGCGTCCCTCTCTTGGTGTTCAATCCGCTATAGTCAAGTGTAGACCAATCACGGTGCACCCAACTAGACAAGTGCACCTATCGCATATACACGCGACTATAGAGGATCAACGCCTCTCCTATCATTCAATTCATTGTGGTCGAGTGCTTTCAAGGCTTAGTGCACCTACAGCTGCAACTTATCATGGACAACCACGTGGCACTATATTGGTTGCATTGTTTTTCAACCATTAGCTGCTTGACACATTAGTGAAAATTTATGCACTTCTCCATATGCAATTAACACTCTATTCAGGTATGTTTATCTTACTTATTTCTTTTTCTTGTGCAATTTTTTTATAAAATATAATAATAATACATAAAAAAAACTTTTTTTTATAAATAATAAATAAAAAGTATTAAATAATTTTTGAAAATTCCATGAATATGGCTAACAACCAACAAACGTTTTTCATGTTTTTTAACAATTAATTAAATTTTTTTCATGTAATTAAATAAAAAATTTATTATTTATAAAAATCATAACCCTTTACTATTTTAAAATGATTTTTAATTATTTTATTCAAAAATACCTTCATATAACATTATTATTAGTGTCTATAAAAATTAACTTTTTGGGATTAATCAAAGGATGAAGGCAGGTTGTGGTAACACTTATTGTCATCATATCATTCTTGAATGGTCGCGTTACGACGCTTCTTTTCACTCGATCAATTCCTATATTAACAATAAAAATCATTATTATTTTCAAACCTCTTTGAAATGGGATGTGTTGCGGATATTAGTTTTTGTTGCTTCACATTTTTAATGATATAATTATTTTACTGATTAACCATTTTAAAGTATAGAACTACTTAGTCTTGATTCCCTAAAGTATTTACGGATACGTAGGAGCAAGATTTAATATTGTCAGACACAAAAATAAAAAAATAATTTTTTGTTTTAGACAATTTAATTTTAAATAAACTAAGAGTATTTAAATCATACAATTGACAAAAGTACCGTTTAATTATGAGCATACGAGGTGCTAATACATTTCTCAATCCGTAATTGACTCCCGAACCTGAATATCAAAATCCAAAGCCCAATGTAGTGGCGACTTTAAGAAGTCGCATAATCGAAAATTAGGGCGCGAGACAATGTTACTCAAACGCCAAACCATTAACGACATTTAATTGAGAAATGAATCTCTCCGTTGACTCTAATAACTCAAACAAGTTTTAGTATCATAAAAATTGGGGCGCTACACAATGTTTGCAAACTTTATGAACACTTATTATTACTTAGAAATATAAGTGGGAGATGAGAAAGTACATGACAAAGTGTTTTTATTACCAAAAAATTGATTATAATGATTTTAATCTATCACAATTAGGATTTTTATTTTAATTTTTTATACATCAACATAACATGAAAGTTGTGTCCACAAGGAGTGAGCAAAACTCAGCCATATTCGCTCATCCAGTTTGACCTGATTAAGATTGTATCTAAATAGGGTTGGGTCTCTTCCGGTCTAAGGTCAGATTCGAGTTCAAAAATTAGACTTAGCCAATGCGCATAGAGTAATGATATATAATGTAATTAGTTCTCTAATTTTTCACTATATATATATGATTAACAATATATCTCATATATCATTTCATATGTCAAATTACATATTTATAATAATAAATAAGATATTGAGAAAACTTTATCTAAAAGAGATATGCATTATATTTAATCAGGTATAGAGTCAGGTTCTGGTTCAAAAGTTGTCACATTCGATATTTGGGATCATGTTAGCTTCAAGTCTACGGTTCAAATTCAAAAAATCATTTTCCCAACATTCATGGTCAGATAAGGGACAAACATTATCTGACCTATGTTCACCCCTAGTATCAACAATAATTAATAGTGACAATATTAAAAATAAAATAATTAACTAAAATAGAATTAAAACCTTAAAAATAAGAATTTAGGGAAATAAATAAAATTAACTTCATTTTTGCAAATAAAAAACTTAGTACTTATTATCTATATCTATACTACTTATACTACTTATAAAGCAAAAACATAAAATAACTAACTATTCATGGTGTAATTTATAGTTCCCTATTTTACCCTCATTATTTTCTATGTTCTACCAAAAAACTATATACACAATGTTCCCTTCATTCACATTATTATTTAGTTTTCAAAAATTATCATCTTTATTACTTTTTAACCACATTTTTTGAGAACCTTTTAAAACCTCCCATTTGAATTAATTTAAAAAAAACTGCATGTTAGTTATTTTTTCAAAAACTACTACATTCAAAGAAATTGTTGCATATAAATAATTATATTTGATATTTATAGCATATAAATTATACATTATAAACAATCGAAAAGCGGTTTAACAAGTACGAGAGTGCCAACACGCTAGTTGCCCATAAGGCCAAAACTTCGACACGTAGTTTGGCACCGAAAACCGGATCATGGCTGGGAGGAATTGATCTGAACCGGATTTCTGAACCCGACATCTGAACCGGATAGGTTGGGTTAAAAAGAGAAGAAACAAAACCCAGATTTTCCGATTTGATCCTCACACCCCACTCTCTAGAATCAACGTTTTATACACAGTTTCTAGCACAAATCACAATCATATTTTAACATTTTTTCATTTTCCAATCTCCAATCAAAGTTTAAATTGTTCCAACAACTATGCTTTCGGTGGAACACGTCTGAATTTGTTTGAAAATATATAAAAAAAAAATGAGGAGATTGCTTGGGAGAATTTCTGGGTTGATCACGAATCGAACTATTGTTGGAACGGATAAATCTGGGAACAGATATTTCACCCGAAATGAAGAACTTGATGGTATCAGTAAGTGGGTTTCGATATTCTCAATCCATTTTATTTCTTTTGTTTTTTATATTATTTATATTTTGTTATTATTATTATTAATATTATTCGTAATTGGTACTTCATTTGCATCTTCTTTTGAATATGGTGCAGTTCTTATATACTGGGTTTTATTCTGTATTGAGATTCTCGGTGTTATCTAGCTAGTCTACGCAAAAAAACATGTTTAAACAGTTCAAACTCCATCAACATTAGCGTTTTAAATTGCACGCTGCAACTGTAATTGCGGTCACAATATTGGGGTTTCGGGAGTCTCGACCATGGAATTGCGAATTGCGGCCCATTTTTCTGCAATTGCATTAAACACAATGTAACCACGCTACCATAAGAACAATTTAAAACACTGCTTCATACCTATTTATTCCATTCATATTATTTGAACTCCTGAACTTTCTTAAGGAAATGAAGCTTCTTACTGCTCAAACCAACAGGCTGTTTGGTTAAATACTTAAATGTTATGATTAAATGTTATATTATGCCTGATATTGTTAGTTTGTTTTGTTTTTTGTTGATATGATTATGGACTAAACCCGAGATTTGTGGAGTTGGGCACTAACTGTGCTGTGGCCATAGTTTGTTTTAGGGTAATAACTTTTGGTTGGTATGGAATGCCATTTGGCGAAACTTTGAAAAAGAATGAGATTAACCTGCATTTAAGAAAACAAAAAAAATTGAAGGAAAATTATTAGATTCTTCCTCTATGTTATTTTCTGTTTTTAAGTTGGTACAACAAGTTTTTATTTGAAAAAACTTAATTTTGTTTTAATATCTACTATCTAGTCCTACGAGTTGTTTTTCCTTAGTTTTGTAGCGTAAAACCCATTTTATAATGGCACATTTTCAAAAAAGTAATAGAGGGATTTTGTAGATGTTTTCATTCTAAACTCAATGACACCAAGATTGTGAAGTTTGGTTGATAATTGACAGAGTTGTGAGAAACAACCTGCTGGTTAGGACCAAAGCGAAAGTTAGAGGATGAATTTTTTTTTGAAAAAAAACCTAGAGGACCAAACTAGTAGTTTTTCCAGTGATTTATTAACAGCTAAATTTTGCCACTATTTTCTGGCTGCTAGACCATCCGGCCTTTTATTACTTAAATCGTATGTGGTGCGTGAGTACGAATTTGGAATTTCAAGACTCTGGTTCAGTAGTTCTACTTATGTCTTACAGTTCTTTTGCATTTGATGCGAAATTCATTTTACAAGGTCTATCATTTTTGTGTTCTTTACTAGTGAAAGAGAAACGATGGGTGGTGTTTAAGGGAGAGGAGGATCCTACCTCTATTCCAGGTATATCTTTTTCAAATAGCTATGTTTCACCTGCTAACTTATCGGTATTTTCTTTTATGCTCACATTTTCTATTTAATTGATTATGAAGTGTTCCAATTATTATATCTCTTTAATAAGTTTATTTTCATTTGTCTTTTATTTCTAAAACTTATTGATTTATTCATGAAATTTTGAATTTCTTTTAGAAAATAGGCTATAGTTTTTTACCCTTTTCCCATTCTTGATGAATAGTCATTGTTTCATTATTTTAGTTGAATGGATATGTTGGCTGAACGGGCAACGTAAAAGGGCTCCAACTCCAGAGGTAAATGATATGCATTTTCTTTTTTATATACATACATATATATAGATATATATTGCCAGTACCATAAGGTCATCCACGGACAAAGCTGTTGCTATATCTATAAATTTTGTAATTAAGAGTTGGTTAGATTCCATTGAGTACATAGGACGATTTTCCTTTAAAATTTTGTTTGTCTTCACGAATTGATTTGCAATTACATAATATAGATTGTGTCTCTTCCTGTTTTTTAATAAATAAAGAAGTAACATAAAGGGAAGAGAAAAAGTACAATTGAGCAAGGATGAGGTATTCACAAGAGCTGGGGGAAAATGACAAAATCATAATAATGCAGTTTGCCCAGACCTGTCCTTTAATGAATTGAATATGGTAATAAACTTGAAATATTGTCTTACTGTAATTTCCAAACAATCATGCAGTTTTATTTTTTTAAATACAGGCAGGTTGGTTGAAACTTGAAATTATGTCCAATATGTATCAAATAGTTTTAACATAACATTTTCATAGCACCAATGTCGCCAGGCTAACTTCCTAAGCTTGGGATAAAGGCTTGGTTGTTGTTGTTGTTAACTTCCTAAGCTTATTAATCAAAAAACAAATTAACTTATTCTGCCTTTAATCGCTCTAAAGATGGTGTCCATTGTGACTGAAATTATTTAAGCTTAATGGCATAACCAGATGAACATATAAAGTGGAAAATATTTAACTTAGAGATCTATTTGGTCCAGTGACTATAATATAGATTTTGTTATCACTTTTTAATCATTTGGGCAATTCATTATATTTCAGATGTTTGAAGGGAGTCTAGCTCTGATCAATTGATTGTGATTGCTGGATTACTCCCACCAAACACAAAAAATTGTTCCTGTCATTTACTGTTTTCAGGCTTTCATTTTATTTTTTGTTCGGCGAGTTAAATTAGATTACACAATGAATTGTATCATTTTAGCTACATCTTGCACTTCCTAGTTTCCAGTTAGTTCAGCTTAGGGTATGTTTGGTATTATCTTTAAAAGGGGTGAACTATTAAGGGACTAGCTTTGCATTGAGTTTTTAATCAAAAAATCATCCATGAATTGGTTGCTTTTATTTGTAATCAGATGCCAATCAAACCCTTAGAAATATTTCATGAATGTGTTCTGCAAGCTAACATTTTTATAAAGAAGCATGTGGCGAAGTAATTTATACTATTGCAGTATTGCTTAACAGTACTTCATTCCTCTATAGGAAATGTTGGACTTGGATGCAAGGCGTGAACGTGTTAAACAGAATGTTGCTCGTATGTGTCACTTATGCTTTCTCCATTAACTAATTAATTCGTTTAAATACTCTGCTCTGATTTAGTAATGTAAATTCTCTCGAGTTTTTGTCTTCAACATTATGTATGATATGATAGATCTGAATAAAATGGAGGTGCATTCTTGCCCAAGTTTATTTCTATAGGGAGGAAGACCTTAATACATTTTTTTTTATTTCACTTAGTTCTTAAGAAAGAAGAGGAGGAAAGAAGAGCCAAAGAAGGCAGTACAGGCAAACGTGTCAGCACTGGTCAGATGCTTAACATTTTATAAGTGTTGTAATTGTAACATTCTCCATTACTCACTCTGGATTTATCAACTAACTTACATTTCCATGCAGGAAAAACTAGTGGTCCTGACTTGAAAAGTTTTATTCGGCAAGTTGGTGCTCCCGTACCTACAGAAGGTTGTCATACTGTTTTTTCTTTTTGACAGAGATAGAGGTGTACTTTAAGAAAAGCTATTTGGCTAAACTTAGAATGAAACACATAGTGAAGCATCTCCCTAAAAAAGGACATAGTGAAGCTTCATCTTGACTTAAACCGAGATAAATGTTCCTTCACCCCCCAAAGCAAAACTGCAAGATTAACAACCACTAAGCCTTAATCCCCACTAGGTGGGGGTGGGGTTGGTTACATGGATCAATATGTTTACTTTTGCTTTTGTTCATGCACAGCTAAACAAAGGATTCTTACAAAACATTTATATGCTACTTATCCTTTGCAAAATGTTTCTAACTTGTTCTCACCTCTATAGGTGATGAGACTGTAGATGGCACGATGGGTGGCTTGAGGTGAGTCCTTTGAAATTGATATACAAATATGTTGCTCAAAACTGTGCTCTTTGTGGTATTTACTGTGTTATGGTATTTGGTGTTATTTAGTTTTCACCATTTTCGCATGCCTAATTAATTTATCAGAATTTCACCTCTCAACATTTTACATTCCATGTCCTTAATAGTTCATATATGATCACTGGCCTTCCTCTCAGCTCTAGAGTCTATTCCTTAAGGAAGCTAAACCAAAACACATACAACTGTTATTTTCTTCTTGTGTCTATTTCATTTATCAGAATTTGATGGTATATAAGTTTTCACCATTTTCTTCATATCCTATTACTAAATACTCCTGTTGTAATATTTTGGTTTAGCTTCCTTAAGGAGTACAATCTAGAACGCAGAATAAAGTCACTGATTATATTATGAACTGTTAAGGGTACTCAATGTAAAATGTTCGGCCGCTGCATATCACTAAGGTTTACAATAACAGAAAAGGTAATAGCAGTAGTGGATTAGAAGCGGTTGTGAGTAGTGTGTGACAGAAGTCTGATCAGCACATGGTGAGGGTGCATCATAAAACGATGTGCCATGTGACTGTCAAGGAAGGAAACAAGTTTGGGTAGTGGGAAGAGAATAAAAGGAGAGGGGACGAGAGAAGAAAGGTTTGAAAACTGAGTAGGATTTGAGAATAGGGGAAGGAAGCCCCTCAAAGTCTTGCAGTGTTTCTGTATTCCATTTTCTGTTTTAGCTTTGAGCTGTGCGAGTTTCTGTGCTGTGATTCTTGTAAATGGGGAATTATTTTCCTGTTATGTTCCTTTAATATAACAATAACATTTCTGCATGTGTACCCTGGAAATGGACATTCTTTGGTTGGAACACTTCGGTCTTTTGTGCTGTGGTCTAAAAATCCATTTTCCTTGCCACGTTCTGTTCTGGAGGTTCTTTAAGTTTAAACTGTGTTTTTAATGTCTTCTAATTTCAGTTAATTATTTTCTCCAATTCCAAATGTTATTTTCTGTAGATTCATGATTTTTTTTTGCAAATAAAATAGTTTAGGAGTAACTACTCTAGCTCATTGTAATCTTATTTTTCTGCAGGGATTCACATGAGAAGGAAGCCGAGAAAGCAAAAGAGCCTGAGTAAGTCCATACAAAATTACCTTGTTTGATTCAATGTATATTATGATTGAGCAAAGCTTGTAAGAACCTCTTCCAAGATTGTCAAGATAACCTTTTCCCACTAGGACGAGTCAGTTGAGTGGATTAAGACAACAAAGCCTTAATTTTATTTAAAAGAAACAATGTCTTTGCTTCAACGCAACGATCAGGTTGCTCGCCTTGTAACTTTGAGGTCACGAGTTCAAATCTTAGAAACAATCTATTCACTTGTGGAGATAAGGTTGCATAAATCTACCTACCTAGACCCACTATAGGGAAGCCTCATGCATTAGGCCACCTTTTTTATGACGTCTTTGCTCTATCTAGTCTATAAAACTGAAGGCAAAAACACATTTATGTTAATGTTGCCTTTGCTAGACTAAAAAATTCCTATGTTTTTAACATGCATATGTCATGTCATGTCATACTTTATTAATTGTTCTTGTGGGTAAAATTTTGTTTTCAGGTCTTCAGAGCCAATGGGATCTGGTGCATCTTTTAGACCTGGAACTTGGCAACCTCCATCTTAAATTTTCATTACAACTAAGAGGGCCTTCATGACACCAACATTCCTGTCTTGCCATCATTCTCTGTTTTGCAATGGCATGCATTATGATTGAATCACATGTATGATTAATTTCTTCCTAAAGATTTTAGTAGAATTCTTATGTGTGCAGATTCTACCACAACCAAGTCTTAGTCCCACCAAAAGGGGATAAATCTGCAGATTCTAGCATTTTTTTAATTTCATTTACAAATTTAAAGAATATGATCATCTAGACTACCTGATTGTTTTGTTGTTATGAATTTACAGTGGAGTCTCCTTGCCCTACTGAGTAAACTAGTTTTTTTATCATTTAGTTTTATCAAATAAGTTATCGGCTTCTAACTTTTTAGTTGAGCCATTTTTGTTAAACACAACCTTAGTGTCAGTCTTTGTGACATTCTCTGGACTATTTGACTTTGTTCATGCCAAACACACTAAATTGTATATTTCTATGCAAATATGGTGCATGGAATTAAGTAGTGGTTTAACAAGCATAATTATGAGGGTGAGTTACAATGGGTCAAGCAAAGTTTCACATTCACAACAAAAATGATAGGTTATTATATAAATATGGGATAGAGACTAACAAATTCATTAGTGAGACATAGTTGCTAAATGAATGTAATACCAGTATATTGTGAATGTAAAAATTTATATATCGTCATTATATCATTTATTTGTATTTTTTTTCTTTTTTAAAAGTTAATGGTAATAAAACATGAATAATTGATGCTAAGTTTTTCTCTTCCCTAAATTACATTTTGGTGGCTTGAGTAAAATAAGAATACCATAATGTCACATGGTTTGTTTAATAAAATGGATATAATTATAAACGTCAGATTTAATTTAAATTGATGGATTATTTTTTGTTGTAGTGATAATTTTGGTGTTTGTCAAAGAAACTCAACTCCTATATATAAGGATGACAATGGATGTTTGGGTACTGTACTACTTGGACCTGCCTTGTTGTTTCTTTTTTGGACCCATACCTGCTCTAGACTCATGTTGATACTCATTGGCTCTGCTACTCACATGTCCTTGGGAACCCAATGGATTTGTGGGCATCCATAAATTCAAAAGCATTAAAAATAACTATTTTTTTCTACAATCTCATATGTTATTTAGGTAATCAATAAGAGGAAAAAATTATAAAACATATTTAAAGTTTTAAACAGATTTTAAATTGATTATTTCAACATTATAATGTAAAATAGGTTTAGTAAGAATCATTCAATCAACAAAATATTGGATTATACATATCAATTAATAAAATAATATCACATCACTACTTAACAATATAATATCAATTTTAAACAACATAACAATCACGTTTATCAATTAACAATATAACGTTATGGATTAACAATATATATATATATATATATATATAAAAGAAGGAATAATGGATCTGAGTAATGTGGATCTGGATATCTAATTGTCCGGAATCAGACCCATCCAACATTAAATCTTAAAGTCTCAAGTCTTAATTATTCGCAAGTCTAAAATACGAACCCATATCTAACCTACAACTAATATTGTTTGTGAATACCCACTAGTCTGGGTAGCCATTACCATTCCTACTCCTATATATAATGGAATCATATTTTCTCCTTAAATTGTTTTTTGAGACGAAGCCCCATGTCAAAGTCTCACACGATTGTCCATGAAAAGTTTGTTTACACCCCTCATTAGAACTAATACATTATGTCATGTTTGCAATATTCAAATAAAAAGAGTGAATGGTAGAATCAATCAATTATTTTTTTTAAAAACACTAAAACAATGTCATTTTTAGATGAAAAAAGAAATTATTATTTTTTAATTTATTTATAGTTATATATATTTGTCCTTAATTATTTATGTGGTTTTGTTGTGATTAAAACTTAAACCTTATATTATTTGATAATACTCTTAAGTTACTTGTGACATTTTATTATAGTAAAATCTTCCTTCCTCATGTGATGATCATATTTTTAATTTTGGGTATCAGATTATTAAATAATACTAGCTAATATAATAGATATTTTTAGAAATTTTGAATGTAAATTGATTCAAGCAATATCTATTAATCTAATACATGATTGATCCACGTTTAATAGAACTGATTTTCCAATCTACAAAAATGTCATATGCTTGAACATTTGTAGTACGTTGAGTAAAATTAAGTCCTTCAATACTATACCTAGTTGCTTGATATTCAATGTGATTAATACTATTGTTATTGTACTTCCCTTAAAAATGATTTTTTAAGAATTTAATATCTATATTAAACTTTCGTTTAAAAGAAAGGAAGAAATATTCTGCAACTGTAATTTAGAATTTCAAATTTGGATAACAAAGTTTGAGATCTTCAATGGTGAAGGGGCTCCACGCCCAAAACCTCCCCGCCGATGTGGCACTGGTCGTTGATCACCTGGAGCGCCACTGCATGGCTCCCGATGGATCTCTCATCTCCAAGCCTCTCTTCAATGATCTTCAACTTGTATCCCTCTTTCTCTCTACTTGATTCTCATGTGTTTGTGAAAATTCCCAACAGAACTGGAATAAAAAAAATTCAAACTTTGTGTCACCCATTTTTGTTAAATATCCGAAAAAGTGGTATTCGAGTATTGATTTGTGTGTTAATTTGCAGGCTAGAGAGGAAATGTGCAGGGAAAGATTGCGATACCTGGAAGCCATGGTAAAAGGTTATCTATAGATGAAGGGCTCTTTCTATTGTTCTCAATTTTCATTATCAATTTGCTATCTTTTTAATTTGTAGTTATAAAAAAATGGTATGCTTTCATTCTGATTCATGTTTTTACAGTTTTGTGAACCAAGTTGTGAAAACAATACAAAATTAAAAACATGAACTGAGAAAGAAGATAAGATGATGTTTTTTTTTGCAAAGGGAACATAGTTGGACATGTAAATTAGCTTTTTCTATTTTATCCTTACGAAATCATTCATATTTTCAAATTACATTTTATTCATATTATCTTTCTAAAATTAAATCTATCATTATCACTAATAATAAATTTTATAACTTTTATTTTTCAGCCAAATATGTATTTGATTTTATGTTATGTGGTACTTGGATTTAGGGCCATTTGTTAGGGACTTTCCCCTAAACAAGTGTCTTTTTAATGAAAAATCACTTCTGCCATTTATATGGGTGTTGGGTATCACCAAAAAACTAAATGCATATCTACATAGAAAAAGCTGGAATTCAGCTTTTAGAAGAAGACAAAAACTTTTTTCGAGACTCAGCTTTTTTTAGAATTCTAAACAAGCAGGCACTAGAAACGTATGACTTGAGACTGGATATTGATTTTAGTACTGCTAGGATGGTTAAGTGCAATGTGAGTGTTGGTTTACTTGATATGTATTTATATTTTGTGGGTGCTTTGCAGGCTATATACTCCGAGGCTGTTGCAATGGTGGAAGAGTATCAACAAGCCATTTCTGTGTCTAACCTTGGTGCAATCAGAGACACTGGCGGTCTTTATCCACAGCTAGGATTGAGGAACTCTCCACAGGTATTTAATTCTTACACTTGGAAACTTGATTTGAATTATAAACAAATATAGAAAATGTATGAGATTCAGGGGTTGGACTAGAAAATTGTTTGATGGAGTCAATGTGTCCAACCCTTTGTTTAAGGGAACCAAGCATGGCTATCTTTATATAATTTTTCCTTAAAAAAAGACTTTTGGAGGGGCCACAGCTGTTGATGAAAAAGCTGCTGATTTTATTCATGGAAATTTTTTGTTATGTGATTGGGGTGAACAATGATACTCTTTTCCAAAATGCCTTTGTGGGAATAGCTTGTTATATAAATCACATCCTTTCACTAGAGTCATAAATGATACATTACCTGGAGGACTGTGATAATTGAACAACAGTATATCGAAAGATAGTATGGATTGTCTTTTAGGTATTAGAGGACCGAGAAAGTGAAACCTGTTGAGAACATTATGAAATTATATTATCCCTAAAGAAGAGGTTCTTTCATGTACAATGAGAGATAGGTGCCATAGGTATACACTGAATATCTACAAGCTGAAATCAGAGGATACCAGATCAAATAATAGGTGCCAGTGAGAGAATATCCCCAGTTTCTCTTGACAATTTTGACGTGACTCAATTTATTTCAAACATGTTTGGTTATGGTATGTTGACTAGGTTATTTTCCCTAAATTGGGAGGCATGAGTCTATCCTTCTGCAGTTCTGCTTAAAGAAACTATTCATCATTGTTGTCAGGTTTATGAGACTTTAGAGCATCAAATGGTTGTGGCTGAAGCTGCCCAAAGGTTGAGGCTGCCTCTTATCTCTAAAGATGGTGAAGTTCATACTGAAGATATTGAAAAGTTGAGTATAGTGTCTCGAAGCTCCCTTGACAGTACTAGCCCCACCACCACGATCAACTCAAGCATGAATTCAACTAATTATACCACAATAAACAGCTCAGTTAGTGGGGCTAACTCTTCCCTTGCTTCCATGGATACAGCGGAACCTGGAGTTGGTGGTGTACCTAATCGTTTTCTTGGAATTACACCTGCTTATTTGTGGCAAACTCAACACCATCAAACACCATTATCCGTGGTATATATGTAACAGAATATGAAAGTCAGCTTCTATTTTAGGTTCTATTTTGAAGTGATTAACTTGATTATGTCTTTCATTACTGACTCATAAAACAAAATTTTTAGGATATGGCAGAATATCGTTTGTCTGTCTCACGTGAGGTAGAGTCTCGCTTAAATGTGAAATGTGACAAGTTGACTGATGCCTTTGTGTTGGATGATAATGGTAAGCATGAACTCCATATTTCTAATTTGGTATGGGGATGTGATGGTGAATTGGTGTTTACTGTATCATTTTTTTCTAGCTGGTTCCTTGTTTCTTGATTCAGATTCTTCATCATCTGGAATTCAAAGTTCAAGTTCTCGGCTTCCTGAGAGGTTTGAGCTTATTCTAGAAGCCTAATATTTTAATTGTTAGACAACTTATTCACTTGTCACATAAAAAATCTTCAAATATTTTTTCTTTGAATAAAGGAATAAGCAATTAAGCATATACTCTTGGAGCATGCAATTTGGGACTTCTAGACTTCTACCTGAGAAGTGTGTTTAATTATGACCTAATAAGTACTACCCAGTTTCAATCTTTTGTCCCAACCGTTGAGACATATTAGTTTCTTTATGGATAATCAATCTAATTTAATGGTCCACAAAATCATGTCTAGAATTTTGTGGAAGTTCTTGGATGAGGTCAGATCTCTATTCATACATTTTGGACAAGTGTATTGTTGAACATAGCCAATGCAACTGATATGACTAATAGGCTCAAAATGCTTTAATTCTGGTTATCTGAGTAACAAGGATGAAAAATTTAGTTTCTTTAGTTTCTCAAGATAGAGTGTTTTATCTTTTTAAAAATAATCTCATTTTCTTTTGGCTTCTAGGAGATGACCTAGCTTATCCCTGTTACTTTTGTCACATGCTAACCACAAATGTTTGAGCTGTGAATTGTCTTCTTATTATGAAGTGAACAGCATAGCAGTAGTGTGTTCATTAAATGCTTCAGCACTTGTAATTTACATATTGGATGGATGTCTATAAGTTAAAGTTTCTTACTCTCCATGTGTGTTCTTTTACCAGGGTGAAGTTGTTGATCGAGGAGATTGAAAGAGAAGAAACAGCACTACGGGATGAACTTTATTCTGCTGATAGGAAATTTGCTGAATATTATAATGTATGTGCATAGGCATTTAGTAAAAATTTCTTGCAGACACAAACCTATTCTGAAACTACCATTTTGATTCCGTTTTTCTTGGGTGAATATCCACATTGGATGTGTGTGTATGTGTGATAGAGAGAGATTTTGTTTGTGTTTGTCGTGATTACATGTTCACAAATCACAATGGCATGTAGAATATGTAGATACTGAATACAATTATTTGCAATTAGGTCTTGGAGCAGATACTTGGAGTCCTTATTAAACTTGTTAAAGATTTGAAGTTGGAGCATCAACATAAATATGTGAGCATTTGTTATTTAATAATAATAAATTCCATTATTTTTATAGCTACGGGTTTATCTTGACTTACCTCATTGTATTTGTAGGATGAGCTGCAAAAGACATGGCTATGTAAAAGGTGTGAGACCATGAGTGCAAAATTGAGGTTCGTTTGTTATCTGCTGCCTTTATCATTTCATTGTTATTAAAAAGTGATATGTTTTTAGGTGTTTTGAACTTTGAAATAATATGACATGATAAAAGGAAAACAGAAACACAGAAGTGATTCTTCTGGTGAAAGGACAGGTTTCCCTTTCCTTTTTCCTATGTTCTATTATTCTCCTTTCTTTTTCCTGAGTGGTAAATGAAGAGGGTTATGTTCAATATGCAACTTTGAGCCATGATTCTTGAAATAATTCATCCGAAATTAAGATTAAAGGAATTCTATTTAACTCCTATGATTTTTTCTTTCAAATTGCACTTCCCTAAAAACTCTTCATATATTGAATTTAAATAAATATTATACCTTTATCTTGATGAAGAGGGAAGTGAAATGTGATTATCTTTGGCTGCAATGATTGTCAGAGTACATTTCCAGATATTGGCTGATTTATCTTGTACATACTATTTAATTTCTACTATATTAGATCCATTTCTTAGTTTACATGCTCTTATTTTCCCATGGCATGTCAGGGTTCTGGAACATGTCCTGCTACTCGAAACTTACACTAAAGACTCCATACCCGCTCTTCATAAGATAAGGTAACTATAAATGATGAAACCTAGTAATTTTTTGAGCAATTCCTTTTGTGATATTAATTAACTTTTCTTCCTTTATCTCTTAGGAAGTATCTTGTTGAGGCTACTGAAGAAGCGTCTATTGCATATAATAAAGCGGTATGCCCCCTATGTCCCCCAGTACATGTTTGAGCACTTGGGTAATTTAGTGGCCATTGATTGTAGTTCTGTGGTTTCTTGCAATGAATTTGGATCTTCTTCACAATATGTCATCCTTGTGCATAACTCATAGCTGGCCTTTCATTATGCCTTCAAGAAAATAGATTGAAATCTGTTCAGTGAGGCCATTTTCTTTAGGACTTTCCACCTTCATAGATATTGATGGGCATGGCTTTTAATTAGCTCATAATAGCATGCCTGTTCAAAATATGAGAAAATAAAGAAGTCTTATCCCTATTAATGAATGAGATTTAGTAGATGAGGCTTAAATCTGTATTTCCCCCCCTTCAGATTCTAAGATATGTGCCTCATCTTTAAGGGTGGGCTATTGGCACATTAAATTGCATATCCACACTCCTTACTAAGTTACTAGCCAAAAAATATTTTTTTGCTTTCTATTTTACGAAATTATGATTGGTTAATAAGGATTAAGCATTTGAATGTACCAATTTCCTCATCCTAAGTTTGGAGTATAGTCAGTTGTATATACATGATAATGGATCTTTTAATAGTGATTCTCAATATTATTTTCAATGGAATCAAGAATTCAAATTGAGAATTAATTGAGGTATGTCCAGAATATGTATAACTGGTATTTTCTTTCAACTCCGGCTTAGAATTCTGATTATCCTACACATATCTACCCCAACTTCTTCCATAATTCCCCTTTTCCGCCGAACCCTAAATTTACAGTAATTCCTTGGCTGCATCAACATCCATTTCTGTTTTAGCTGAAGGATACAAATGTTAGATTATTTTCTTGTACGTGATCAATGAAAATGAAAAAAGAATTATATTATCATTTAATATATATTGCCATGTCATTTGGAATATTTGATGCACACAATAATTACCTCAAAAGTCACATAATTGATTCACATAATTACCTCAGGGAAGGTCGATATAATTACAATTACCTCACAAGAAAGGTAAGTTTAATTATGTCAAACCAGGGAGATCAGTGTGATTTCCCACTATTATTATTATTATTATTATTATTATTATTATAATATATGAATTAATATTATTTTGTTATCTAATAAATTTATATATTTATATTTTTAATCATTATTTAATTATTTTATAATTCTGCATCTCTATATATATGGAGAGAAGAACTACTTTTACATCATTTTAAACCCATAATTTTATCAAACATGTATAGTAGATTTCAACTTCTAGCTTTTCATCTTCCAGCTAGCTTTTCGGTTATTGGTGCCAAATGTGAAACAATTGTGAATACTATCATCTGCATCTTAGAAGTACATGTTATCTGGTGTAGAAGAGTAATAAGATTGCAGTGAATGTTGTGGAAGTTGAATTTTGAGAGTCTGTGCCGTAGCATAAATATCTAATCCAATACTTAGGATAAGATTTAGTTTCTGCCCTAAGTTTAAAATGATATCAGAATGTGTGTTTTGGTCACATAATTTTACTACTGGTATCTTTATGATTGCTTTTTCTTCGTTGTTGTGATCATTCATCAAGTATTTTAGTTATATTTTGGCAATTCTCTCAGGTAACTCGACTGCGTGAGTACCAGGGTGTGGATCCTCACTTTGACAACATTGCAAGGCAGTATCATGACATAGTAAAGGTGATATTATATATCATTGTTGAGAATGCTGCTTAATGTAACAAAGATGAAAATCTTGTGTTAGATGAATAGAAACACTAGATAAGATAGAATTAGGAATGAATGTGTTAGAAAGAAAGTTGGGGTAGCTCCTATTGTACGAAAGAGGGTAGAATCGTGCCTTTATGCCTTAGATGATATGGGCATGTGTAGAGGAGACCATTAGAAGTCTAGTAAGAAGGATAGACCAAGTGGAGGTTAATTCAATTTTTAGAGGCAAAGGGAATCAAGAAAAATCATAGACAAAACAATTAGGAAAGATCTAGAGATCAATGTTATGCTAATAGACATGATTTGAGATATAATATTATAATGTTGTTCGATCCATATATTCAACTTAACCTAGTCTCACTAGCTCATATTTTGATATATACCTAGAGAATAAAACTTAATCACTATGTTTCTGTTAGGGATCACACTTTTGATAAAAAAAATGTCAAAAATAAATATAATCCCACAGGAGATATCCTTTTGAATTTGTTACATTGTTGTTGTGCAGAAATTCGAGAATATGCAATGGACAATCCATCAAGTTGAAATGGATCTGAAACGTTTGCCAGATAACCCCAGCACATAAGAGTGCTCTTTGATTTGTCCCCTTAACACGGTTTGATTTGTTATATATAAATGGTATGAAGAATCATCTTTTTTGGTTCTTTTTCTAACTCTGCATTGGACATGTCTCTAATGATTTAAGGTTGTTGTTTAATCTTTCACACTTTGCATGTTCAAATATTTGGACTAGTGTTTATTTTAGTTTCCTGCAATATTGAATTAGAGGCAATGTTTACAAATAACAAGGCTAAAATAATTCATGACTTAGTTGCTGGAATACTATCTTCGTGAAGACATTGGAAAAATAATCTTTTGGAATTTGTTTTCTTCCTATTTATAGGATCATTTTCAAAGTTCTATCTACTAGGAATGAATTTATTAGCAATATGTTCTTATCTACATGAGCAATTTGAGTAAAAAGAGAAAGTAATTTAGTTTCATTAACGAATTAGAATTTTTGTAAATTACCTATAACTTTTGAAGATGTTTGTACATTTTTTATTTGTATGAAATTATCCAAAATGATATTATAAAATAGACGAGGGATTTCATTTTCATGTTTGGAATATTTGGTTGATATAGAACATTTTATGGAATGTGATTCATTTGTAAAAAATTCTGTTCATTATTCATCACAAATTTTGATTCCAATAATTTTGTTTTTGCTTTTTTTTTTCAAATCTTGTAACAAGCACGAGATATTTAGAATATTAAGACAATTTTTTATATGAAACACTACGTAGGAATCAATTTTGATTGGCATGCCATTCTCTCATATCTATTTTGTGGAGACATACAAAATTGAAATGTGCCTAAGAATAACAATATTATATGTTCTTTTTAAATTTAAACTTGAATTTCGTTTCACACCAATCTTGGTTGTCTTCAGACAATATTGGGATGAGTTACGTGGTTGACATGAGGATGACGTCCGTCAATGCCTCAAGGAACTCAGTGTTGACGTTAGTGTGATGTCATGACAGAAAATTTTATTTTCTATCCGTATTCATGACATTGATAGATTTATTAATGAGAAAAAAATGTATACTTATAAAAAACTTTTATATTATTATTGTAAATGTTCACTATTTTTATTTAACCATTATTGATTCAAATAAAAGTAATATAAATAATAGTGAATGACACTGACCGTATATAAATATTTGATTAAATTACACTCACATGATTTGAGTTTTAGTAAAATTACAAAAACCATGTCTCCATATTTTATCCTTACACACACCATCCTGTAAATTATACGGACTATTTTTGTAAGATATAAATGTAATCTTTTAAACAAAAAATGTACAATAAATATAATTAAGTTAAACAAAATATTGTATATTGTATAGACAAGTTCAAATAGTATAAAAGTCACTCTTTATTATTTTAGTTCATTATAAAATATCTTAATAATTCTTAGAAAATGAGTTTAATATTTTTTGTAATGAAACAATAATAATGAAAACAAATTGTCTGCTATGCTATTATATCATACAATATTTTGTTTAACTTAATTATACCCATTACATGTTTTTTGTTTAAAATATTATACTGATATCTTATATTGAGGTAATTAGTGTAATGTATATCCAAAATTAAGGGTAGTTTATATAAGAACAAAATATGAAGGAGCTAAAGAATATAATTTCTCTAAATCTTTATATCATTAGTGCATGAATATTAAACTCTACTCTCACACGTTAATATGTCATTTTCAAATGAACTTATTAATGCTTGTTATCACATTTAGGGAAAAAAATTGATAATAATAACTAACATTCTTATTCATTACTTGAAAAATCAATTATTATATTTAAATTTTATTTTAAAAATAACAAACGCCCTTATCTTATTAAAAAAATTATTTTATTGGGAAAGTACTCAGCTACCGCTATAAAATCTTAAAAATTATTATTGTTACTTTTGCTTTATAAAATAAAATCACAAAAAATAATTAAGTCCTTAATTTTTTTTATCTTTTAATTTGAGGTGTACAAAATTAAGTATTGAAACTGAATTTGAAATATATCGAATTTGTAAGTTGAATTTAGCGCAGAATACAATGCAACTATGCAAGTAGAGAGCAGCAGCTATAAAGTGTGTTCTGGATTGTTCTGAACATATAAGGACGGTCCACGTGTAGATACCAGTTAATCTAAACCGTTAAAAAAGAAGTGGCTCTTAGCACTTGGCATTTTCAACACGCTGCCCCACCGCCTCTCCTATATTATAAATACATCAACTTCATCAATTTCTCTCATCAAACCTCTCCTGCTCTCACCTTTATCTTTCTTCAGGTATCTATTCGTTCTGTTTTGTTACTCCATCATCACTGTCAATTAAGTTTCTTTGTATTCTCATCCATTATTATTTATAGTACATAGTGACCGATAGTGTATTCACATAAGAAATAATATAAATAATATACTCTAGTCCCATTACACTTAAGATCATATTCTTATTTTCGTATTCTAAATTTGTCTTGTTTTTTATTCTGGATCGGTGTTGCAGTTCCTTTTTGCTGTCAGTGTTGCTAAGTTTCTTCAAGCAAGTGTACATGGTTGAATTGGAAATTCAGATTCCCACCCCTTTTGATCCATTTGCCGAGGCTAAAGAATCAGATGCCCCTGGTGCCAATTCATATGTGCACATTCGAATTCAGCAAAGAAATGGTAAGAAAAGCCTAACTACAGTGCAAGGGCTGAAGAAAGAGTTTAGCTACGAAAAGATTCTCAAGGACCTTAAGAAAGTGTTTTGTTGCAATGGTAATGTTGTGCAAGACAAGGAATTGGGTAAGATAATTCAGCTACAAGGTGATCAACGCAAGAATGTTTCTCAGTTTCTGATTCAAGCTGGTCTTGTGAGGAAGGATCAGATCAAGATTCATGGGTTTTAGAAGGAATAATTGGTGTGTTATGTTATGTTTGTGCTAAATAAGTTGAAGTTTGGTTTGTTTTTGTTGTGTTTCAAGTTTGATGAGTGGTATTGAAATAAGTTTTGGTTTGCTCATTTTTATTTGATGGATGTTGTTTATGTAATGCCTGATTATTTGGAGTTAATGATGATGCCTTTGGAGATTTCTGATCTAAATATTTCACCTTCAAAACATGACCTATACTGGGTGACTTATCAAAACGGGTAAAAACCATATCAATATGTAAAAAGAGAGAACAATAGCAAAAGGGGTGTCAAATAACACATCTCTTCCTTTATGTTATTCTGATAATATAACAATGTGTTAATTTTTTATATCAACATTATATAAAATTTACATTCTTTTTTTTGTTTAGTGTTAGCAGAATCTTTCAACTTTTGAGAGAGCATATCACTTACCCTTTGAGTAAGAATTTAAACTACCACACTATTAAGGATCTTAAACATTCATATCACAATACAAACAAGTCATATCACAATACAAATAAGTCATATGACAGACTACATTATGCCTTAAAATAGATGCATCCCAATCAGGGTGGTTTTGTTCGTCCTCCTCATATCTACCTAATGTCAATCTAGTATATATGTTTTTTAAATAGGGCTTGAAATATTATGTTTTACCTATCTTAAACATAGAAAAAAGAAGGTTAGCAAGTTACTCTGAACAAAACTAAAAATATATATTTTACCCAAAACAAAATTAAAAAATATATAAATCCACTTCATTCAAAATAAACAATATACAAATATATCTATCCTAATAAACAATCACACAAATGAACAATATAAAATATAGATGTAATATATAATTAAGAATATATATAATGCATAATTTACATAAAAATACAAAAAAAAAATAGTTCATATGCATATATATTTATAAAATAGAAGTATATACATAATATAAAAAATAGTATTTTTTACATATGATATCAAATGCATATAAAATAAATAGAAATTTTTTCTCACATTTGTTAAAATGTGGTAAGAGTCATGAAAAGAAAGCTTTTGATGAATCAAGAAGTGTATAAAAGAAAGCTTAAATAAGATTAAAGAAAGAAGAATGAGAAACAAAGATTGATAATATTCTCATGGAATGAATTGAATTGGTTTAATAAGAAGTGAGTCATTATGACTTATTTATACAAGAGAAAAGAATGAAAAGAAAGCTTGTAAAACAAGTAACTAACATAAACCTAACTTGCTAATTCCTCACTTTCTAACCAACTATCATCTTTCAAAATAACCTATCATATATCTTTATATCCCCCTCAAGCTGGTGGGTGAAACTTTTTACTCTCCAGCTTGGAATTGATTTGAAGCTTGATTTGAAGTAATAACAACGCTTAACCATCCATGACAGAAACTATATCATCAAACGTTTAATCATCCATAGCAGAAACTATATCTTTGTCTAACCACTATGGATAGAAGCTACACATCCATTGTTTAACCATCCATGACAGAAGTTATATCTGAACTTAACCATCACGGACAGAAACGAACCAACCATTGATGATAAAATAGAGAGAACGGATCAGAATCTTGATCCTAATGAGATACTTCTATGATGAATAAGAAAGAGGTGTAAATGATGAAGAATAAGAATATAATGTAATCTTGTATAGGATAAATTGGTCATGGTACTCCATTCTTGAAGAGCTTGAGGATATCAAGAAGCTAGCTTATGCACTTGAAAAGAATTCTTGACCAAAAACAAACTCCTTTGATCTAAATTTGAAGGTTGATGAATAAGTTGATAATGAAGAATTTAGGGCCATGTGTTGAAAAAAAACATTGGATGCTGAAGAACAATGCTGGAGCAATCAAAGAAATCAAGATAGTCTTGCCACATGCAGCATTGTCATCTATTAGAAGCAAGATAACACTAATGAAGGTCAATGAAATGAAAAAGAAAGCACCACCATATTCTTGATTGTTGAAGTTTTCCATGAAATCCTTCATGGAACCATAAGCGAAAGCAATCAAAAGATAATTATGCTCTAATATCATGTTAAAATGTGGTAAGAGCCATGAAAAGAAAGCTTCTTGATGAATCAAGAAGTTATAAAATAAAGCTTAAAGAAAGAAGAATGAGAAACAAAGATTAATAATATTCTCATTTATACAAGAGAAAAGAATGAAAAGAAAGCTTGTAAAGCAAGTAACTAACATAAACCTAACTTGCTAATTCCTCACTTTCTAACCAACTATCATCTTCCAAAATAACTTATCATATATATTTAATAACATTTAACAAAATACACATATTTTTACATATTTGAAGTTTAATACTTTATCTAAAAAAATGTCTGTAAGTCGTCCATTTTGCATATTGGATATGTCCGCATGCGAATATGATATGTTAGATGGACATTTTAGGGTCGATGGACGCATTTTTCATGCATTGCCCTTATAATAAATGTGGGCAGGCGGACCGTATAGGCTTTACCTGAATTACCAACTATACATAGAACTTATATGTGATATGAATATTATAGCAGAGGTGAGTAGGAAAAATACATACTCATGAATACAACTCCTGAAGAATATAAACCTATTATAAAAGTCTAAACATTTCAGCTAAATTAAAATACTATAATATAATTAGATTCTCTGACCTAGTTTAGGGTTTACAGAAAGCCTAATTTTGATCTTTTTTATGAAAGAACATGGTCCGACTTGGTTTCTTATAGGTTGTAATATGTGATGATGGTATGCCATATTTCCATTCTTATCACTTGCTAGAAGATTAGTATTTACTATTTTGCACTAAAACACCCTGTAGTTAAAGCACTAATAAGAACAATTTTGTTTGTTTGTTAAACTAGCAGAGAAAGCGAGTGTTAAAATATGATATAATTCAAGTCTTGGCAATCAAGTTGATTAGTTGTTAAATGTAGAATAAGAAAAGAGGAACTTGCCATAATTAGTTAGTTTTTGAAATTCAGTTATGGTTGTTAACCAAGCTATAGCAATAAAAGGAAAGTGTGTGAATTCCTTGTGCAATGTAATTTTCAATCAATAACACTACTCATACTCTCTATACATTGTCTTCTTCTCCTCTCAATCTTCTTCTTTCCCAACAAACTTGGTATCACGATCTTGAAAGGTTCCAGGTATCTATCAGGTGTGAGTGTGCGTAAACACCTAAAACAGTTGCTAAACCAAAAGAAGCAGGTACAACTGAAGAATTCACTGCGTGTGAATCAGCTAGCTGGAAGGAGATTATGGAACAAAACCTGAGGGAGGAAGCAGAGAAAACCCGAAAGAAGTGAGCAGATAATTGAAGACAACGATGGTGGGAAATGGTATAAATCTACCATCCATGGGACTTCCTATTCTCACAGAAAAGAACTGGGATAGATGGAGAACACAGATGAAAGTTTTGTTCAGTTTTCAAGAGATAAGTGAGGTAGTTGAAGATGGTTCTCATGCACCAGGCCCTGATGCAACAGAAGCGCAGAGAGCTATGCACAAAGAAACCAAGAAAAGGGATAACAAAGCACTATTTCTGATCCATCAATGCGTAGTGATGTCCACTTTGAGAAAATTCAAAACGCTACCACTGCTAAAGAAGCCTGGGATATCTTGATTTGAAGCCATGAAGGTGGAGACAAGATCAAAAAGGTAAAATTACAAACTCTTATAAGGCAATATGAATTATTAAACATGGAAGAGAATGATAAAATTGGTGAATACTTCACCAAGATGCTAACATTACAAACCAAATGAAAGGGTATGGAGAATCTATCACATATCTCATGATAATTGAAAAAATAATGAGATCTCTACCTCAGGAATTTGACTTCATTGTGGTAGCAATAGAAGAATCCAAAGACATCACCATAATGAAGATAGAGGAACTACAAAGTTCACTTGAGGCTCATGAAATGAGATTGCTTGATAGATGTCCAAGAAAGAGAACAAAACAAGCTTTGAACGCAAGCCACTTCAAAGAGGAAGACAAGAAGAAAAATAAGAAATGGGAAGGCAGACAGGTGCATAATAGAAGGTGGCCACAAAATTCAGAAAGAAGCAAATCCACTCATGATTGGCTTGAATCTTCTGACATAAGAGGAAAGCCAAGAATGAATCAAACACAAAAAAGATTTGATAAGAGGAAGGTAGAGTGCTTCAATTGCCACAAATTAGGACACTATTCCTATGAATGTCTATCTGATAAGGCAAAACAGATGAAGAAGCATATGTTGTGCAAGAAGAATCAGACTGAGAACCTCTGAACCTGATGGTGACCACCTCTGCAGAGAACTCACTCAATGAATCATGGTACCTAGATTCAGGTTGCTCCAATCATATGACAAGGCATAAAGAATGGCTGGTAGATTTTGATCCATCAAAGAAAAGCAGGGTGAAATTTGCTGATGATAGCTCACTAGAAGTATAAGGAGTAGGAAATATGGTGATCACAAGACAGAATGGAGTAAAAGCCATAATCTCAAATGTACTTCTTGTGCCAAAAATGAAGTATAATCTACTGAGTATAGGACAACTAGTGGAGAAGGGATTCAGTGTGGTGATGAAGGATGGACTACTTGTACTCTCTAACCAAGAAAACAAACCAATACTCAAGAGCAAACTGACCAAGAACAGAACATTCCAAGTAAACATACAAGCTGTTGAAGTTCAATGCTTGGCATAAATGGAAATTAGTGATGAAAGTTGGTTGTGGCACTCAAGATTTGGCCACTTGAACTTTAAAAGCCTACATCAACTAGGATCAAGACAAATGGTCAAAGGAATTCCTATCACAAGTCTACCAGAAAAGGCCTGTGAGGTTTGCTTGATTGGCAAGCAAACCAGAAGCTCATTCAAGTCAAAGGTAAACATGAGATCAAAACATGTGCTAGAAGTAGTTCATTCTGATGTGTATGGTCCTTTTGAAACATCCTCTTTTGCAGGAAACAAGTACTTCATAATCTTTGTAAATGAATATAGCAGAATGATCTGGTTAGATGTACTAAAAGCTAAGAGTGATGCATTTGAAGCATTCTTGAACTTTAAAGCTGTTGCAGAAAAGGAAAGTGGAAAACAGTTAAAGTTGTTGAGGACAGATGGAGGAGGAGAGTATACCTCAAATGAGGTTGAGGCTTATTGCAGAAAGAATGGAATCAAGCATGAGGCTACTGCACCATACACTCCACAGCATAATGGCCTTGTGGAGAGAAGAAACAGGACCATTATGGACATGGCCAGAAGTCCGATCAAGGAGAAAGAATTGCCACAAAAGCTATGGGCTTAGGCAGTGTCAACCTCAGTCTACATATTGAATATGTGCCCTACAAAGAAACTCGAAGGAAGAGTACCACTTGAAGTATGGTCTAGACATAAACCAATTGTTGGACATCTTAAAATCTTTGGCTCATTGGCATTCAGGCATGTACTAGATCAAAGAAGGACTAAACTTCAGGACAAGAGTGAAGCCATGGTGTTTATAGGCTATCATCCCATAGGAGCCTATAAATTGTATGATCCAACAAAAGATAGGGTACTCATAAGCAGGGATGTGTTAATCTTGGAACATGAAAAATGGGATTGAAAACAAAACCAAACCAACTTGAGGAAATTAGTCCCAGAGGTGATTGACAATGGACCTGTTTCAGAGAGTATGATTGAAAGAACTACTGAAAGTCATGCAACTCAGAGATCTCAAATAAGGAGGGCATTACCTAGCAGACTTAGTGATTATGAAATTCACTTTGATAATCAGATTAATGAAGAATGTGAACTGATTCATCTAGCACTTATGGCTGAAGCAAGACCTATTGATGAAACTGAAGCCATGAAGCAAAAGGTATGGATTGATGCTATGAATGAGGAAATCAAGTCCATCGAGAAAAATGAAACTTAGAATCTGGTTGAACTACCACATGGCAAACACCAAATTGGTGTGAAATGGATCTTCAAACAGAAGCTAAATCCTGATGG
This sequence comes from Lupinus angustifolius, assembly GCF_001865875.1. Taxonomy (NCBI): domain Eukaryota; kingdom Viridiplantae; phylum Streptophyta; class Magnoliopsida; order Fabales; family Fabaceae; genus Lupinus; species Lupinus angustifolius. The sequence continues at coordinate 7,913,678 of NC_032027.1, forward strand.
ATCCATCTCCAAATACAAAGCTAGATTGGTAGCTAAAGGGTTTCTTCAAAAGCAAGGATTGGACTACACAGAAGTGTTTTCCCTTGTGTCTAGAATTGAAACCATAAGATTGGTAGTTGCAATTGCATGTGCAAGAAACTGGTCACTATTCCAGTTAGATGTAAAGTCAGCTTTTCTCCATGGACCACTGATTGAAGAAGTATATGTGCAACAACCACCTGGCTTTATAATCAAAGGAAAGGAACATCTGGTTTACAAACTGAACAAAGCCCTGTATGGACTAAAACAAGCCCCGAGGGCATGAAACAAAAGAATTGACTCATTCTTATTTGAACTCAACTTCCACAAATGCATTGTTGAACATGGAGTCTATGTTAAAGAAGAATGAATTGGAGAACTTCTCATCATATGCCTTTATGTTGATGACCTACTAGTAATAGGCTCAAACCTGAAAGGTATTGAAGAATTCAAGAGAGTGATGGAAGCTGAGTTTGAAATGACTGACCTAGGAAAAATGAGTTACTTCCTGGGGATGGAATTTACTTACACCACTGTAGGGATCATTATGCACCAACAAAAGTATGCAAGAGATGTACTGAAAAAGTTCAACATGAACTTGTGTAATTCAGCAACAAGCCCAATTGAGGTGAATCTGAAACTAACAAGAGATGAGGAAGGTGAGTCAGTGGATGGAACTACATTCAAGTAGATCGTAGGCTCACTAAGATTCTTGTATAATAGCAGGTCAGACCTATCCTATGGGGTGGGATTGGTAAGCAGGTTCATGTGCAAACCAAAGAAGACTCATATGCTTGCAGCTAAACGAGTTATGAGATACATCCAAGGCACTACAAATTATGGAATCCTATTTCCCACTGAAAAACAGAAGTCAAAACTTAAATTGGTTGGTTTTGCAGACTCTGAATATGGTGGCGATCTAGTGGAGAAAAAGAGTACGTCTAGATATTTGTTCCTACTAAACAATGTCCCTGTCTCCTGGTGTTCTACTAAGCAAAAGGTGGTTGCACTCTCAAGTTGTGAAGCCGAATATATCTCAGGGTGTAATGCTGCATGTCACGCTTTGTGGCTCGAAGAATTGTTAAATGAGGTGAAGGTTGAAGTGAAAACACCACTGCAACTCAGAATTGACAATGTTTCAGCTATAAGCTTGTCAAGAAATCCAGTAAGCCATGGTAGGAGCAAGCACATAAAAGTAAGATTTCACTTCCTTAGAGACATGGTGAACAAAGAAAGACTTGAAGTCGTGCATTGCAGAACAGAGGTACAACTAGCCGATGTATTTACAAAGACACTAAAGGTTAAAAGATTTGAAAGCTTGAGGAGAAGAATTGGTGTTGTCTCCCTTAAGGACTTGACTTAGGGGAGGATGTTAAAATGTTATATAATTCAAGTCTAGGCAATCGAGTTGATTAGTTGTTAAGTGTAGAATAAGAAAAGAGCAACTTTCCATAATTAGTTAGTTTTTGAAATTCAGTTATGGTTGTTAACCAAGCTATGGCTATAAAAGGAAAGTGTGTGAATTCTCTGTGCAATGTAATTTTCAATCAATAACACTACTCATACTCTCTATACATTGTCTTCTTCTACTCTCAATCTTCTTCTTCTTCTTCTTTCCCAACAACGAGGAAATGATGATATGTAAATAGATGGATATAACATGTGTTATGGATTCTTCTCTCAGCTATTGTTGGAGGCCCACCATTCATTCCTATTTTTTATACTATTAATGTTATTCTCTCACTTTTTTTTGTAAGAAATTAATCATTTTTAAAATTCATAGTTGTCCCTCTCAATAAGCGTTGCTCACAGGAATTGAATTCTCGATCTTATGAATCCAATAAAGCCTCACACCACTAAACCAATATTCTATTGGTCATTCATTCACATTTGCCTTTGGTTCTTTAATTCTCAATAATAATAATAATAATATCAATAATAATAATAATAATAATAATAATAATAATAATAATAATAATAATAATAATAATAATAATAATAATAATAATAATAATAATAATAATAATAATAATAATAATAATAATAATAATAATAATAATAATAATAATAAACAATCATTTACATGCTATATCTTTATATAATTTACTATTTAAATATATACTAACTAAGACATTTTAACTGTGTGAATCTTTTTTATCTAATTTTTTCATTATCCATCCATTTAAGGATAGTAGTCTAGTACGGGAACATTTTTAAAAGATTAAAGTGATTAGGGTAGACAAGACTAGAAACAGCTGTTGTAAGAAACAACTTGGCAAAAGTTCAAAGAATAGAATAAATCACTTGAAAAATCATATAGAGTAATGTGTTCAAAAAAAGATTATGATGAGAGTCCATGACAAAGGGCAATCATTTCTAATGTCTAAAGCCTCACAATGCAAGCAAGAGTTGAGAGTTAGAACTTATGATGCAGAAAATACAAAAAATGACCTTGTGGGTACAATTATTTGGCATGGTTATTCCCTATCAATAGTGAATCATATTTGGCATGGTTACCCTCCAACCCTTGTTTCAAGTTCCTTCTCGGAACACCACGAAGAAGGAGGTATCGAATGGGTATGATTTTGAGAGAGAAAATGCTATGAGGATGTCAGATAGTAATTTATTTTGCAAGAGAAGTCAAAGTTTGCAAGTGTGATCCATAACAAAGTTTTGATGAAGACAACAAATTTGGTAAAGCTTGAAGTTGGAATATGTTATCAAACAACAACCCAAAGGCTCAAGGTTATTTAGAATGAGGAGAGTCATTTTATTGTTAGACGTCCTAAGAAGATTGCCTAGTTCGATTCTAGGTTAGGTAAACCTAGGTTGAGAATCTCACAAAGCTTAAAAGGGAAATACACTTAAAAATGAGAATTATCCATCCTTAAAAGATGGTATGCATGTACTTCACTTGAGCATACATGACTTCAGTGCATTAAAACTGAATATGTTTTTGAAACATTCATTGCATGATTATACATCATTTTGAAGGTTTTACCTTACAAATAGTTGAATCTAAACTTTTGGTTAACACTGATTAATTGATTAAAGATATAATTTAATCGATTAAGTGGTCTTTAGAACAAGTTAATTGATGAAGTGTTTTGGTGGATCAATTAATTGAATTATAGTAGCTACTGGTTTGAAGTTCTTAGCCTCGCTAATCGATTATACCAGAGGTTAATCGATTAAATATGTTTACTAAAGAAAACATGTAATTTTCAACAAACGTTAGTCGATTAATTTCATTGATAATCAATTAAGATTAGTTAAATTCAGTTTACTATAAAAGTTGTAATTTTACCCATAAGCAATAAGAGAGAGATTCAAAAAATTTCTAGAGTTCAATATGGAAAATAGTGTTTTGCAAAAAGTTTAAGTTTTTTCTTGTGCATAATAGGGATTAGAACAAAAAGCTTCTTCCGAAGTAATTTTTTAGCATTCAATAGTAAAATTATTTTTCATACAAACCTTGTATAAATTCACATTTTCTATTAGGTTTTGTGAGATTTCTGATTAGGTTTGAAGTTATGTGCCTGAAATAATTTTAAAAAGAAAATACACTCTTCCAACTTTGCTCTCCCTTTTGACTTCATCAAAAGAAGAAAAGCCAAGAGTCTAACATAATATATATAGCATACAATATGTATACAACAAACATAAAAGTAATCATAAGGGTAACATGGCATAACATAACATTAAAAGATGTTCAAACATTATTCAAAACATAATTAGAAAAACAACAATTTGTCCAGAATCATGCAACATTACAAACATAATTCCTAGACAACAAATGTTCTAATACTCAGGCTCAGTGCTATTGTCATTAAAGTCAATTCTATTTATCTTATAAGAAAGACGTTGAAGCTCGAATTGGACTTGTTGATTTTGAGCATCAAGAGCATCTTTCCGATTAGAGATTAAGTCTCGAAGAGAGAATAACTCATCCATGATCATTTGATTGGTAGGCATGGGAAAAGATGAAGAAGACTCAACATGAAACTTAGAATGTTGATGTTTAGGAGGGTTAGCAGAGACATTTGCATTAGGATCAACAGATGCAACCTGTCTATAACTTTGATGCTTATAGAGTCTATCAATAGGATCTTGAAAGAAGCCCATTTTGTGGATCACATCCACATCGATCTTACTATCGCGTGCATCAAGTGTGACTTTGGATTCACCAGTAGTGGGTACACCAAAATGCTCAATTATGTTGGTTATGAAGATTGCATAAGGCAAAGGGTTGTGAGTATCTCGAACATACCACATATGTCTCATTATTGTGTTAGCCCAATTGATTGAAAGATTATGCTTAAGAGCATACATAAATTGCAGTTCCAAGTCATTGATTTTAGAATAATTTGAATATTTTTGAAGTATGACATAGCTCAAAAAGTAATGAAGCAAACAGTCTTCGAGATTGAGATTTCCTACAACAAGGATATCTCTATTCTTTACAGTTTCACCTAAAGCCAGTTGCTTATGCATTTCTATTTCCTTTTCAGAGAATCTACACATAGAGTAGTAGAACTCTTTTCTATTATAATTATCCCATTCACATGCAAGACCGAAATCTTTTATGCTACCTTGAGAAGGTATGTTACAACATATTGAACTGAAGGTCTTCACATCTAAGACAATTTCTTTTCCTTTCATATAGGATGTTAGACGATTTTTTCTAAAGTTCAAGTTGCAGTAAAATACTTTAACAAGTTCAGGATAATAGGCATTTGATTTCTCACAAAAATAAAAAAGATCTTGTTGCCTTAGAAGAGTAGGGAAATGAAAATATTCAAACTCAAAGTTACTGATATTACCATACTTAGGAGCAAATATGGAGCGTCCAAGAAAGTGCTCTAAGAAAACTTTACGTTGTTCATCATTTGCGAGAAGACATGCCAAATCCAAAGGATTAGCCTCAGAAGATGAAGCTCCTTGCTTCCTTTGAGACACACTGGTATGTTGCTTCTTAGCTCTTGATGATGAAGCCATTGATTGAGTTTTTGAAAAAGTTAGGTTTTTGAGGTTTGA
>NC_032027.1:7918832-7924008 GCF_001865875.1 Lupinus angustifolius
TCAAACCTCAAAAACCTAACTTTTTCAAAAACTCAATCAATGGCTTCATCATCAAGAGCTAAGAAGCAACATACCAGTGTGTCTCAAAGGAAGCAAGGAGCTTCATCTTCTGAGGCTAATCCTTTGGATTTGGCATGTCTTCTCGCAAATGATGAACAACGTAAAGTTTTCTTAGAGCACTTTCTTGGACGCTCCATATTTGCTCCTAAGTATGGTAATATCAGTAACTTTGAGTTTGAATATTTTCATTTCCCTACTCTTCTAAGGCAACAAGATCTTTTTTATTTTTGTGAGAAATCAAATGCCTATTATCCTGAACTTGTTAAAGTATTTTACTGCAACTTGAACTTTAGAAAAAATCGTCTAACATCCTATATGAAAGGAAAAGAAATTGTCTTAGATGTGAAGACCTTCAGTTCAATATGTTGTAACATACCTTCTCAAGGTAGCATAAAAGATTTCGGTCTTGCATGTGAATGGGATAATTATAATAGAAAAGAGTTCTACTACTCTATGTGTAGATTCTCTGAAAAGGAAATAGAAATGCATAAGCAACTGGCTTTAGGTGAAACTGTAAAGAATAGAGATATCCTTGTTGTAGGAAATCTCAATCTCGAAGACTGTTTGCTTCATTACTTTTTGAGCTATGTCATACTTCAAAAATATTCAAATTATTCTAAAATCAATGACTTGGAACTGCAATTTATGTATGCTCTTAAGCATAATCTTTCAATCAATTGGGCTAACACAATAATGAGACATATGTGGTATGTTCGAGATACTCACAACCCTTTGCCTTATGCAATCTTCATAACCAACATAATTGAGCATTTTGGTGTACCCACTACTGGTGAATCCAAAGTCACACTTGATGCACGCGATAGTAAGATCGATGTGGATGTGATCCACAAAATGGGCTTCTTTCAAGATCCTATTGATAGACTCTATAAGCATCAAAGTTATAGACAGGTTGCATCTGTTGATCCTAATGCAAATGTCTCTGCTAACCCTCCTAAACATCAACATTCTAAGTTTCATGTTGAGTCTTCTTCATCTTTTCCCATGCCTACCAATCAAATGATCATGGATGAGTTATTCTCTCTTCGAGACTTAATCTCTAATCGGAAAGATGCTCTTGATGCTCAAAATCAACAAGTCCAATTCGAGCTTCAACGTCTTTCTTATAAGATAAATAGAATTGACTTTAATGACAATAGCACTGAGCCTGAGTATTAGAACATTTGTTGTCTAGGAATTATGTTTGTAATGTTGCATGATTCTGGACAAATTGTTGTTTTTCTAATTATGTTTTGAATAATGTTTGAACATCTTTTAATGTTATGTTATGCCATGTTACCCTTATGATTACTTTTATGTTTGTTGTATACATATTGTATGCTATATATATTATGTTAGACTCTTGGCTTTTCTTCTTTTGATGAAGTCAAAAGGGAGAGCAAAGTTGGAAGAGTGTATTTTCTTTTTAAAATTATTTCAGGCACATAACTTCAAACCTAATCAGAAATCTCACAAAACCTAATAGAAAATGTGAATTTATACAAGGTTTGTATGAAAAATAATTTTACTATTGAATGCTAAAAAATTACTTCGGAAGAAGCTTTTTGTTCTAATCCCTATTATGCACAAGAAAAAACTTAAACTTTTTGCAAAACACTATTTTCCATATTGAACTCTAGAAATTTTTTGAATCTCTCTCTTATTGCTTATGGGTAAAATTACAACTTTTATAGTAAACTGAATTTAACTAATCTTAATTGATTATCAATGAAATTAATCGACTAACGTTTGTTGAAAATTACATGTTTTCTTTAGTAAACATATTTAATCGATTAACCTCTGGTATAATCGATTAGCGAGGCTAAGAACTTCAAACCAGTAGCTACTATAATTCAATTAATTGATCCACCAAAACACTTCATCAATTAACTTGTTCTAAAGACCACTTAATCGATTAAATTATATCTTTAATCAATTAATCAGTGTTAACCAAAAGTTTAGATTCAACTATTTGTAAGGTAAAACCTTCAAAATGATGTATAATCATGCAATGAATGTTTCAAAAACATATTCAGTTTTAATGCACTGAAGTCATGTATGCTCAAGTGAAGTACATGCATACCATCTTTTAAGGATGGATAATTCTCATTTTTAAGTGTATTTCCCTTTTAAGCTTTGTGAGATTCTCAACCTAGGTTTACCTAACCTAGAATCGAACTAGGCAATCTTCTTAGGACGTCTAACAATAAAATGACTCTCCTCATTCTAAATAACCTTGAGCCTTTGGGTTGTTGTTTGATAACATATTCCAACTTCAAGCTTTACCAAATTTGTTGTCTTCATCAAAACTTTGTTATGGATCACACTTGCAAACTTTGACTTCTCTTGCAAAATAAATTACTATCTGACATCCTCATAGCATTTTCTCTCTCAAAATCATACCCATTCGATACCTCCTTCTTCGTGGTGTTCCGAGAAGGAACTTGAAACAAGGGTTGGAGGGTAACCATGCCAAATATGATTCACTATTGATAGGGAATAACCATGCCAAATAATTGTACCCACAAGGTCATTTTTTGTATTTTCTGCATCATAAGTTCTAACTCTCAACTCTTGCTTGCATTGTGAGGCTTTAGACATTAGAAATGATTGCCCTTTGTCATGGACTCTCATCATAATCTTTTTTTGAACACATTACTCTATATGATTTTTCAAGTGATTTATTCTATTCTTTGAACTTTTGCCAAGTTGTTTCTTACAACAGCTGTTTCTAGTCTTGTCTACCCTAATCACTTTAATCTTTTAAAAATGTTCCCGTACTAGACTACTATCCTTAAATGGATGGATAATGAAAAAATTAGATAAAAAAGATTCACACAGTTAAAATGTCTTAGTTAGTATATATTTAAATAGTAAATTATATAAAGATATAGCATGTAAATGATTGTTTATTATTATTATTATTATTATTATTATTATTATTATTATTATTATTATTATTATTATTATTATTATTATTATTATTATTATTATTATTATTATTATTACTATTATTATCTGCATGGTTGGTCCACTGCTACTTGCTAGTTGCTACCCATGTGCCTCCACTCTCATCAGCGTTCAATGTACGCTGTCTATCACCTTTAGCGTGAATTTGGATTCTCTGATTTATTGAAAAGTCGAGTATCATGTTGAGATTATAACATATAATAAAAGTAAATTTCTAATAATTATAATTATAATTTCTAATAATTTCTCATGTAATCAAATAATGGGGAGGTGACCAATAGACGTTGGTTCAAGTGGTACATGTTTGATTCCCCTTAAGCAAGGTCTCGGGTTCGAGTCTTGTGGATGGAAAAAATATCCGCTGGAGGAGTTAGCCACACGTACCTGTGGATGTTCCCGACTCGGACAGAATTGCCTCTAGTACGAGGATACTTGTAGAAAATCAAAAATAATAATCGAGAGGTGTTGAATTCACTTACACACATTATATATGAGGATTACATCTTCTGTCTCATAGTTTGTGTCACAATGTCACTTCATGTATCATGAGCTTCTAATTGGTTAGAAAAAATATATTTAATTTAAAATTTAATTACTAAATATTTTTCTGACCAATCACAAACTAATAACATATAATATGGTACATATTGTAAGATAACATATATGCACTCTTTCATATATCAACAATAAGATGCTTAAGATAAATTGTATTTAGTTGGTCAAATGCAATGTTGTATTCTTCTTTATTTATATTTTTAATATTTAATTATTGTTTAATAATCTAACATTGAATTTAAAAACTTATTTTCAATTTTATTCTCATACTATGTTTTTAAATCAAATTTTATGTAATTTTTTTTAATAATAGTGGTAATATAAGAGATTTTATTGTTAATTCATCATTTATGTGTTAAATGGTAATAGTAATACATTTGAATGTTTATTGAACTTACATCGTTATTTTAAACTTTATATTTATTTGGATAAGATATAATTTTTTATTTATGATATAATTAATACATCATCTACTATACATTTGTGTTACTTATTTTAAAAATCAATGATAATTAAATATGTCTATCAATATATACATTTTCTCTTTATTTATTATAAGATAACTTTTCATGGTAAAACAAAAAAATTCAATGTATGGTGTTTGGATTACACTTACCGCACGTGAAGAATTAGATTAGTACATACATACAATAATACCAAACAGATTTCTCTTAAATTTGGAATGAACGTGAATATTTTTCTTAAATTTATACATGAAAATCATTATAGTACAGTAATCACGGTCCACTTGTAGAATAACCACTCCATCTGAACCGTTAAAGTATGGGTTTGATTTTTCTTCTCTTTCAAGTTTGAAGAGTGTTATTGAAATAAGTTTAGTTTGGCCATTTTTCTTTGATGAATTTTGTTGATATGTTCATGTAATAGGTAATACTTGATTATTGAGTAAGATGAATAACCTAACCATTATTTTTGGTATAATCAAGGGTATTCCTGTTGAAAGCGTTGATCGATGTTTATTTTAGTTGGGAGTTTATCCCCCTCAACAAATCCTCCTGACAGCAGTGTCAATTTGTTGAGAGGTTATTACTCTCATTTTCGTTATGTCCTTTTTGTAAGTAAGAGAACTTGATTTTATTCTTTGTTCGTCATTTCGGCTTTGTTGAAATAAATTCCAACTCAGGTATAATGGTTTCAAGAATATTTCAGTTACAACTTACTTTCTTAGTAATCATGTGAATAAGTCATTCCTTCTTTGCCCCATCTCGGCTTTGTTAGAATAAATTCTAACGCCGATATAATGGTATCGAAGCAATTACCTATTACATAATTATTAAGTACCTTTGAATACCATCTCGATTTTGTGGAATAAATTCCAACATCGGTTTAATGGTATTCTAATATATAAAAGTGATGAATAGTTAGTTGTTAAATAACAAATAAATAAATAAAGAACAAAAGAATAATAAATTTAGTGACCTTTTATTTATTTACTCCCTTTCGGGTTCATTTTATTAACAAACCAAACTTCTTCCTTAAGGAATGTTGGTATTAAAGAATAAATAAAATGCGGAAAGTAAATAACAATAAATAAAAGTTAGTAAGTTAGTTCATCACTTTTGTATATTAAAAG
>NC_032027.1:7924108-7930647 GCF_001865875.1 Lupinus angustifolius
CTGGTGCTAGGCTGAGCGGCTAAGCAGGTCTGCTCAGCTGCCTGGTTGAGCAGTTTGGTCTAGGTCAGGTAGGTTGCCAGGTAAGGCAGGTGGCCAAATCAGCTCAGCGGGGCTTGTTCCACGCTCAGCTGCCTGGTTGAGCACCTTGATTTTCTTGACTTTTGTTGCATTTTGACCATGAATCTTTTCTCTTCTTTTCTTCATTTTATTTCCTACAAAATACATAAAAAGGCAATACAAATATAAATATACCAAATTGTGATATTTTATACAAAAAGTATTGTTTTAAGTTGGTTTTTCTCAATTATGCTTAAGATAAGTGCCATAAAATGATGGTGAAAAGTGTATACTTTTGACACTTACCCCCAATCAATCTATGGGTAATGAACTAATTCATTTCATAATGTGTGGTTACTCCTCCCAACCTTCTAGTCTATCTAAAGATGCAGTGTGAATTTACACCACTAGACCAATGCATAATAACCCGACGTCTTAGAAGATGGCATCCATGAAAGTGAGTAAACAAAGAAGAGAGGAAACAAAAGGTGAAAAAAAAGAACTCACCAAAGAAGATGAAGAATGAAGATATTTTCTGAATAATATCTCATCAATTTTCTTATTGAATGAATGATTGAATTACAGATGCAAACTATTATATAACAAGAGAAGTAGGAAACTAAGAAAACAAAAGACTAACAGTTTCTATAAACAGAAACCAGAAGATAATTGAACTAACTAACACTTACTAAAACTAGAAAGTTCTAATTCAATTCTTGAAATTCTTCTTTTTCTTTAGCACTTTCTTTTCCTTTAGTGATTGATGAGAAACTAGACTCTTTTATCATCCCCTGCAAGCTAGGAGGTGGATAATGCACATTCCCAGCTTGGATATCAGATGGTGAAAAGGAACATTGGGCGAAGCTTTTGTAAGACAATCAGCAAGTTGATTTTTAGTAGAAATTGGCATAAGATGAACAACTCATTCTTGAATCCTTTCACGAATGAAATGGCAATCGATCTCGATATGTTTGATTCTCTCATGGAAAACTGAGTTTGCTGCAATGTAGAGTGCAGACTAGTTGTCGCAGTAGATGATGATGGGAGTGATATTGGTAACTTGTAGATCAAGAAGGATAAAACTCAACCATCTAGCCTCACATCCAGCCAAAGATAAGGCACGATATTCAGCTGCTGCAGATGATCTTGATACTGTCTTTTGCCTTTTGCTTTTCCATGAGATTAAGGAGTCTCCTATGAAAAACAGAAACAATTAATAGATCTTCTTGTGTCAACACAAGAACCTCAATCAGAGTCACTGAATCCTGTGACTTTTGGGAAGTTATGAGAAGAAAAGAAGAGGCCTTTACCAGAAGCATTTTTGAGATACTTGACCACTCTTAATGCTACCTGATAATGAGTATCAGTTAGATTAGCCAGAAACTGACTTAGATGACCAACTGAAAAAGCTATATATGGCCTTGTGTGAGTTAGATAGATTAGCTTTCCAACTAATCTTATGTATTTGGTAGGATCCTTCAGTAGTTCTCCACATTTTCCAAACAGTTTGACATTAGGGTCCATAGGGACAGCAGATGGCTTAGTACCAAGGAGTCCAATCTCTTGTAGTAGGTCCAAAGTGTATTTTCTTTGGCATAAGTTGATTCTTGATGTTCCTCTAGCTACCTCCATTCCAAGGAAGTATCTCAATTCTCCTAGATCTTTGATGTTGAATTCCTTATTGTGAAGTGACTTCAGCAGGTTGATTTTTGTCATGTCATTTCATGCTACAATTAAGTCATACAACATAAACAAGCACTGCATTAAAAGTATCATTAGTGGGTTTAGTGAACAATGAATAATCAACTTTGGATTGAGAATACCCGAATTCAGTGAGGACAACAATGAGCTTTGTATTCCATTGTCTACTGGCGTCCTTTAATCCATAAAGAGATTTCTGCAATTTACAACCAAAGATGGAATAGGAACAAACCCGGTGGAGGTTTCATGTAAACCTCTTCCAACATATCTCCATGCAAGAAAGTTGTATTAACATCCATTTGATGGATGTGCCATTTGTTGATGGCAGTCGAGGCTGATAAAATTCTAATGGTGGTCATTTTTACAACAGGGCTAAAAGTTTCAAATAAAATCAAGACCAGTAGTTTGATTATAGCCTTTTGCAACCAATCTAGCCCATCAGAGTTGTGCTTAATTTTAAAAATCTATTTAAAACCAATAGCTCTTTTGTTATTAGGGAGCTTAATGAATATCGAAGTGTTATTATCCACAAGGGCTTTGAGTTAATTGTCAATGGCCTTTTTCCAGGAATCATGTTGCAAAGCTTCTGCAAATGATGAAGGTTCAGTATGGGAATTAATGTTTAGGATTAAATGTTTGTGTTTAGATGAAAATTTCTTATAGGACAAGTAATCACTTATAGGGTATTGAGTGTTAGGGTTGGGGTTGTTTAAAGGAGATGTGGCCAAGGATACAAGACAATGATAGTCTTGGAGGTGAGAGGGAGGACCTCTAATTCTTGTGGATCTTCTAAGGTTTGTGGTATCCTGAATAACACGAGTAGGTTCATTCTCTAAGATAGGCTCATCTTGAACTTCCCGTGTTATGTCCTGTTCATTGGTTGTTATGTGAGTAGGGTAGTCAAGAAAATGGTCATTATCACTAAAAGAATTTGTAGGCAATGCAGGATTACCTTGGTCTTTATCAGAAATATGTTCAATGTAGAAGGGAAGAGAGTTTTCATAAAAACTCACATTTCTAGACATAAAGGTTTCTCTTTTTTTTCAAATCAAAGACTTTGTATCCTTTTGTACCTGCTCTAAATCCAATAAAAACACACTTCCTAGACCTTGGATCAAGTTTCTTTCTATGACCAGCAAGAGTAGATGCAAAGCATAAACATCCAAAAACTTTAAGAATCATGAGATTAGGATCATGTTTAAACAAAATTTGATATGGTGATTTATGAGACAAATAGACACTAGGCTGCCTATTAATCAAGTAAACAACATGACATACAACATAATTCCAAAAACATTTTGGAAGAAAAGATTGGAAAAGCAAGGATCTAGCTACAACTAATATGTGTTGATGCTTCCTCTCAACTATACCATTCTGTTGAGGAGTTTCAACACAAGTGATTTGGTGAATAATACCCTTAGAAGTATAGAATTGATTCAATTTAAACTCAAGACCATTATCGGTTCTTACACGTTTAACTTTGATGTCAAACTGATTTTCCACAAAACTAATAAAGTCTTTTAATAGAGTTGAGGATTCAGATTTCAGTTTCATAAGATGGATCCATATGTATCTAGATTTATCATCTACAATGTTTTTAAAATATCTATGTCCTAATATAGAGGGGATGGACAGGGGTCCCCATATATCAACATGAATTATATCAAACAAACTTAAGGATTCAGATACACTAGACTGAAAAGGCAACCTTTTATGTTTAGCAAAGTAACATACATCACAAGGATCTTTATTAGCTTTTGATTGTATAAAAGGAAACTGTTTATTCATGGTTACTAGTTAGACATGAGATAAATGGTCTAACCTCTTATGCCATACATCATTATAGTAGCTATTAAAGTGATTTAGACAAGTAGGTGTGCCAATTGTCAAGCTAGAATTATTAACAGCATATAGTCTCATCCTAATTTCAGCTGCGCCAATCATCTTCAAGGTATTCTGCTCCTGACTTAAGCATTTGTGCTTTAAAAAGATTAATTTGCAATCAAGAGCAGCAGTGAGTTTAGAAACATATATTATGTTGAAGTTGAAACTAGGTATATAGAGATCATTAGATAGATACATATGATTGGAAAATAAGACAGTTCCTGAAAATGAAGTTAGGACAATCCTCCCATCAGGCAGCTTTACATTAATAGGTTGTATTTGTCTAAAAGATTGGAATTCTAACATTGAGTAGCACACATGATCAGTGGCTCCAGTGTCAAAAATCCAATCTTTTGATTTTACAAAACAAAATGGATTTTGATAGTTACCTAAAGGGTTTATGCTCATTTGATTAGTGGTGTGAAGTGGCTACTGTATGTTTTGCTTCATAATGTTCAAGATAGCTTGTTGTTGATCTATTGTGAATGGCATGGAATGAGAATTACCTGACTCTTCTTGCATCTTGTCAATGTTATGTTGACTCTTCTCATCACCATCATTTTCACCAACTAATAGGCTATTAATTTTTCAAGTACCAGGTGTAGATCTTGGGGAAAAACTATGTTTCCTATAATACACATCAACTATGTGTCACATCCTATTGCAATACGGCAAAACTTGGAACTGTTTCCTCTGCTAAAATTGGTTCTTCCCATTCCTGAAGAACTAGGATTAAAACTTCTAAAACTTCTTCTTTTCCCCTTCCTCTACTATTAGGATCTTCTATGTTGTTGACAAGAATCTTGGGTTCTTCAAAAGAAATTGCTATTTGTCTTTCTTGTTATGTGAGGAGAGCATAGGCTTTGTTTATGCTTCCATGAGCATAATTTGGGATCTCAAAGGGGAATATTTCTCATTTAACCCCTTTAAAACCTAATAACATAATCATTCTCTCTATATCATCTAATTATTAGGATCAAAGTGCAGCGGCATTTGATTTCACACAAACAATTTGGTATAGGTCTGAACTTGTCAAGTTCTTCCTACACACTCTTTAATTGAGTGTGATATGCATTGATTGAAATATTACCTTGTTTAATGTTGTAAAGTTCCTCTTGTAGTTCATCAATTCTGAATACATCCCCTTGGTAGAATCTCTCTTTGAGATCACTCTAGATTTCATAAGTTGTCTCAAGCCAGAGGACAGATTGAGCAATGGAAGAATACAAAGATTGGCTTATCCAAGATACCACAAATGTGTTGCATCTGTCCCAAACATCAAAGAGAGGTTCATGGGGTAAAGGTTTAGGTAATCGTCCATCAATAAATTCTAACTTGTATTTGGTTTTTAGGGCTCTCCACATGGCTCTAGACCAAGAATGGTAGTTTCCCTCAGTTAGAGGGACAAGCACTAATGTTGCTCCTGGATTTTCGTTAGGGTATATGAAGAAAGGACTAGATGGATTTGATAAGGGATTAGTATCCATTAAAGAAGGGAAGAAAAGAACGATGAGAAAGAGAAAGAGCCTAAAGAGATGGAATGCGCAACAGAGCTTCTTATTTAAGCTCTAATACCATCTAAGAAGATGACATCCATGAAAGTGAGTAAATAGATAAGAGAGGAAACAAAATGTGAAGAAGAATAAGAACTCACCAAAGAAGATGAAGACTGGAGATCTTTTCTGAATAATACATCATCAATTTTATTATTGAATGAATGATTGAATTACAGATGCAAGATATTATATAACAAGAGAAGTAGAAACTAACTAAACAGAAAAAACTATTAGTTTCTATAAACAGAAACCATAAGATAATTGAACTAACTAACACTTACTAAAACTAGAAAGTTCTAATTCAATTCTTGAAATTCTTCTTTTTCTTTTGCACTTTCTTTTCCTTTAGTGATTGATGAGAAACTATACTCTTTTATCACCCCCTGCAAGCTGGGAGATGGATATTGCACATTCCCAGCTTGGATATCAGATGGTGAAAAGGAACATCGGGCGAAGCTTTTGTAAGACAATCAACAAGTTGATTTTTAGTAGAAATGGGCATAAGATGAACAACTCATTCTTGAACCCTTTCACGAATGAAATGGCATAAGTTGATTTTTAGTAGAAATTGGCATAAGATGAACAACTCCTTCTTGAATCCTTTCACGTATTATCATCCATTTGATGGATGTGCCATTTGTTGATGTTAATCAAGGCTAATAAAATTCTAATGGTGGTCATTTTTACAACATGGCTAAAAGTTTCAAAATGATCAAGACCAGCAGTTTGATTATAGCCTTTTGCAACAATCTAGACTTATATTTGTCTATAGTCCCATCAGAGTTGTGCTTAATTTTAAAAATCCATTTACAACCAATAGCTCTTTTTTTTATCAAGGAGCTTAGTGAATATCCAAGTGTTATTATCCACATGGGCTTTGAGTTCATTGTCAATGGCCTTTTTCCAGGAATCATGTTGCAAAGCTTCTACAAATGATGAAGGTTCAGTATGGGAATTAATGTTTAGGATTAAATGTTTGTGTTTAGATGAAGGTGTCTTATAGGACAAGTAATCACTTATAATGTACTTAATGTTGGAGTTTTTTAAAGAAGATGTGGCCAAGGATACAAGACAGTGATAGTCTTGGAGGTGAGTTGTCCATTGATCAATACTATTTGGTGCCAGCCGTGTAAACCATGTTAGGGTCAATCGTTCCATGGAAAAGCATAGAGGCCTCAAAGACGTTTAAGTGGTGTTGTGGGTTAGTGGTCCCGTCATATTGGTCGGTGTTACTTGGGCGGGTTAGATGATTAGGGTGTGGTGAGGAAATGATTTCTTCGGTGAAGAGGTGTCTTGCTCGTGAGGAGGTATAGTCAAAGATCTGGGTGGTTTTTGTGTTTG
>NC_032027.1:7930747-7973465 GCF_001865875.1 Lupinus angustifolius
TAAGCCTGGAAGCTTCGTCGGATTCTTGGGAGTGCTCATCTGCAACTGGCCACGATGGTCTGTTACTAGGCTCAGGTTTGTGTTGGTGAAGCTCGACTAATAGTTGGGCCTATTGTTGGATGATATGGCCTTGAGTTTGGATCATTTGGAGGAGTTGTTGGATAGTAGGTGCTTTTGGGGTGGGGTTGGGGGATGACTGTGGCTTGCTTGTTGAGATGGTTGTATTAGCGTTGGAGGGTCAATGGAAGGAGTGTCGTGGTTTAGGAGAATGTTTGTGGTGAATGGTTCAGCTTGGCTGAGTGGTTGAGCTTGGTTACGGGTGGTCACCATGTTGTAAGTAAGCCACATACGACACCAATGTTCTTTAGTATTTGAAAGAGAATGGTCGATATCGGATGTCAAGTAGAATGAGATAATTAGAAGTCTTGGTCGGAATATCTTCTGGACCCGCCGAGGGAGTTACTTTAAAAAGTTATCTAAAGATCAAGCCAGTAAGAGTCTTAGAGAGAGAATGAGAGTAAATAAGAGAGAAGCTAGAGCAATAGCAATAAGTGCAAACAATAAATGAGGGAATCAGCATTAATTATACGCTTTGTGTTGGACCCTCTATTTATAGAGTTTGGGGTTGCTGATGTGGCTTCTGACCATTGGTTAATACATAGTGGATACATGGAGATTTACCGGGTTGTCCTTCTTCACCCTGCATGTATGTAATTGTCGAACTGTCGGAGGCAAGTGAAATGTGTAGACGGCGTGGCAAGTGGAATGTCAGTTCGTATTAAAGACGAGTCAGCGGCACATTGATGGAGGGGTCAGAGATGCATTAATGATAAGCCAAAGACACTAATGATGTGTTAGAATCATTTATGGTACTAGCAGTGGGTCCAGCCCGCCTTAGGTGAGCAAACACGAGATGGCTTGGTAAGGTCACATGTCAGGGGCGAGCTAGAAACGACCCGAATTTACCTGGGGAGGAACAAAATGTTTTATAGGTGTAAAAAATATGAGTGATTTATGTAATTTCACTAAAATCAGGAATATAAGTATAATTTAATCATCAATGTTATATAATATAATTAGATTCTCCTATCTAGTCTACCGTTTACAAAAAGCCTAAATTTGATATCTTTTAGGAAAGAACATGGTCTGACTTGGTTTCTTCCCATGGATAAGATTTCATTCTTATCACTTGTTAGAGGATTAGTATATACTATTTTACAATAAAACAGTTGGATTAACGTGTGTTCTGGATTCTTCTTTCACGTACTGTTGCAGGCCCACCATTCATTCCCATTTGCCTTTGATTCTTTAATTCTCAATAATAATAGTAATAATTATCTGCGTGGTTGGTCCACTACTACTTGCTACCCAGGTGGCTCCACAGTCCACTCTCATCAGCGTTCAATGTACGCTGTCTACCGCACTTACCATAATTTCTACAGTTCTGTGAATGTTCATCATCAAGTTGAGATTGTAACATGTGATAAAAAACGGTCATAATTTTAATTTATTTTTAATAAAATAATTCTTAAATTTCATTCTTCTTGTAATCTAATACTAGAAGTAAGTTGAATTCACTTATCACACATCAACAATAAGATAACTTGCTTTTAGTTGGTCAAATGCAATGTTTAATTCTTCTTTACTTACATTTTTTAATATTTAATTATCATTTTATAACTAAAAATTGAATTTAAAAACATATTTTTTATTTTATTCTCATAGTATGTTTTAAATCAAATTTTATGTAAAAACTTTTGAATAATGTATATAGTGATGATATAAGAGTTTTTTTTATTGTATATGTAGTTTTTATGTGTTAAATGGTAATAGTAATACATTTGAATGTTTATTGAACTTACATCGTTAGTTTAGACTTTATGTTTATTTGGTAAGACGTGATTTTTTATTTATGAAGTAATTGATATATTATTTACTATACATTTGCATTCCTTATTTTAAAGATTAATGGTGATTAAATATGTATTATCAATATATACATCTTTCTCTTTTCTTTATTTATTATAAGATAATTTTTAATGGTAAAACAAAAAAAAAATCGATGTATGCTGTTTGGATTACACTTACCGCACATGAAGAGTAAGATTAGTACATACAATAATACCAAATAGATTCCTCTTAAATTATGAATGAACGTGAATAGTTTTCTTAAATTTCTCACTTGAAAATCATTATAGTACAGTAATCACGGTCCACTTGTAGAATAACAACTTCATCTGAACCGTTAAAGTGTGGGTTTGATTTTTCTTCTGTTTCAAGTTTGAAGAGTGGTATTGAAATAAGTTTAGTTTGGCCATTTTTATTTGATGAATTTTGTTGATATGTTTATATAATACTTGATTATTGAGTAAGATGAATCACCTAACTTTGGTGTAATCAAGGTGTTCCCTTAATTACTCTATGAGTAATAAATTAATTTCTTTCAGGTATACCTTCTTCTAATAAGTGTTGCTATCAAAAACTAAATATTTAACTTTTTAGTTTATCTAAAGATTCAGTATAACTTTATACTATTAGACCAACGCATAATCACCGGATGTATACTTAGACATGTAACAATATATTTTTTTTCCTTTTATTTTTTCACTACTCGTTGCTTGATCCATTTCTCAGCAACTCGTGCATGGCAGATTATATAAATTACTCTTTACTTTTTACACTAACACAAACCTCCCCTAATTTTTATATTTTATATTTTCATTACACTAATCACCCTTGTATAAGAAATAAGTGTAATTCTAAACAAAAAATGTGATAAATGTAATTAAGTTAAACAAAACATGATATATCGTGGAGACAAATCCAAATAATATGAGTCAATATCTCTTTATTATTTTTGATTCGTTAGACTATATTATGAGAGCAATTTAAACAATGTTTTTTTAGAATTGTTGATGCATTTTGTAACAAAAAATAATAAAGATACATTGATTTGTATATTATTTGGATTTGTCTCCACGATATATCATGTTTTGTTTAACTTAATTGCATTTATTACATTTTTTGTTTAAAAGATTATACTTATTTCTTATGCAGAGATGGTCAGCATAATGAAAGTATAAAAACTATGAGAGGTTTGTGTTAGTATAGAAAAGTGAGAGTGATTTGTGTAATTTCACTAAACTCAGGAAGTGTCAGTGTAATTTACTCTTAAATTTATTTTTTTGTCTTAGCCATGTTTACCTGGAGTTAAGTTTAAAGTAAATGAATTAAAAGAAAGTCTCATCTATCTAAAGTTACTTCGTATACCTGCAAACACACTTGGTTTGTTTTTTTATATAACACATCATATCTAGAGACAACTGTATTTATGCATTTTGATGCTATATGATTAAATTTTAATTAGAATTAAATTTTTAATGTATTATCAAAGATTTTATTGATTATTTCTATATACATATCTCTCTATACAACTTTTTCTCCACTATGGATTGTACAGCTATTACTGTCACTCTAATGTCACCCAAACATATTCTCACATTTCATGTTCTTACAAACAAAGTGAGATAGCACTGTCATTTTCAAATCCAACTTAATTAACTCCAAGCGTATCTTTGATGTGGTTCCAACAAGAACTATAATTAAATCCCACAGGAAGGTCGATAACATAGATCGAACAATGTCATAATGTTGATGTTGTGGATGGTGTTCTCATCAAATGATGCTAGTTGTATGGTTAGAAGTAGCATCCAAAACAATATTTTACTTTACCTCACTACTTTCCTTACTTTAATAAAGGATTTCAAGTGCAAATACTTAAAATCATGAAAAAGAAGTATGCATGTGATACAAACTTCAAATATCTAATTGTCATCATAATCTTATTGGAAACTCACCTTTGCCATGTGGGTTTTATACTTTATGTCCAAAACAAATTAAAAGAAGACTCCCAAATAGATTGTCATGAAAAAGAAACCAAAAATGAAATAAAAGAGTTAACTATCACTCATTTGGGACCATAGTAACTCAACACACTAAATCAGAAACTTTACATGTGATACAAACTTTAGATTGTGTACTTCTCAGCAAGAAGTATGCACCATTAGAATAGCTTGGCATGTTGTTGGTTTCCACTCCTCATCATTGCACAGAATTCTTCATAGTTGATTCTTCCATCCTATGTAACCACAGATAAAAATGAGTGTAATATTTATACATCGTCAGTGTGAGGATTTATATACAATCACTACATCATCCGTCATTAATTTCGATTACTTCTTTTTGAAGAGTCAATGTTGATTAAATATGAATGACGGATGATACAGTGACACTATATAGAACTCATACACTATCGGTACATACATTTTTTTTCTCATTGTGAATTAACTATGGAAATAGAATTAGAAGCTTGTAGCAACATAAAAGAAATCATGCTTACATTATCTGTATCCACTTCAGATATAATTGTATCCACTTCAGATATAATTTCCTTGATTGTGGCATCATCACCCATACCATATTCTTTCATGGCAGCTTGCAGTTCATCTCCTGTAATAAACCTGTAGAGGAATCAAGCAAATATAAGAGTAGATATGTCTTTGCTCCTGAAATCAAATCCAAGATAAACTATTCATCAAGGATTTAATAGAACACTAGCCAAAGTTGCCTCTTTATTTTAGACAAATAAAAATAGAAAACCAAACAATATGGCTGCGTACATCTACCATTCCCCAGACCCCATTGAGTGGGGGTCTCGTGCACCGGCCCGCCCTTTTAAAAATAGAAAACCAAACAATATGGCTGCGTACATCTACCCTTCCCCAGACCCCATTGAGTGGCAGCCTTGTTAAAAATAGAAATCTAAACAATATGGCCGCGTACAACTATCCTTCCCCAGACTCCACTGAGTGGCAGCTTCGGCATTGGGCCGCCCTTTTTAAAAATAGAAAACCAAACAAAATGCATGACACTTAGTTGATAGACATGACATAAAAGGACTGAACCTAATAGCCTTTGATTCATATGAATGGTATAATGCAAAGTCAAAAGCAATAGGAGGAAAAGGTAAAGGTTGGAGAAGAAATCAAGCTGGACTTACCCACTGTTGTCTTTATCAAAATATTGGAAGGCTTTGTAAAGATGGTCATCTCTTTCTAATCTGTGTCTATGCATTGTAGCAGTGATGAATTCTATGTAGTCGATTGTGCCATTTCCATCTACATCAGCCTGCAATTAAGGCTTACGATGTAAAGATCGAAAAGAACTTAAAAGGGTTTTAAAAAAATAGAGGACACAAATTTAACAATAGCTTACAGCTTCCATAAGTTGCTTCACTTCAGCCTCTGTAAGTTTTGAACCAAGTCTTTGCAATCCCACCTTTAGTTCTTCATAGGTGATTGAACCACTCTTGTCAGTGTCCATATTTGTAAACATTGCCTTAAAGCCTTGGATCTCTTCCGCAGACATATTCTCAGCAATGACCTAAAAGAATATTCAAAATCAAACAAGTTTCCAAATTCAGAGGCCTAATAAAAAGCCGCAAAGCACTAGAATGATATTTTGATTTGTGCATCTCCTAATGTTGTAACCATAGGTGCATATGTATTTTTTTATAGGCTATAGTGGGTGGGACTCGAACTCTTAACTTATTTATCACTCTATTCCTTAAACCCTCCACCCTAACCACCTTATGACTCCCACATAGGTACTTTAGACAACAAGCATTAAACATCGCTGTGCTCTTTATTCATGCATAATGTGAATGCACATACATACCTTGAGAGCAAGTTTCTTTAGTTTATTCATAGCTCTGAATTGCTTCATTCTGGAAAGGACTGCACTGGCTATTGGCTTGTCAGAAGCATTTCCATCTTTAATCCATGGGTGATCTAATCATTCATACAATATATGAAATTCAGTTAGAAGAGAAAATACAATGCATTAACTGATAAAATTCTTAAGAACAAAAACCATGCAATCAATAAACATAATTTCAATTAGAAACAGGTGTAAGTCTATGCAACTTTGCATCAAAATAATGTTACTGCATTTCTTAATTTGCAATAGCATCTCTCATTTCTTTTAGTGTAAAATACAATTAGTGTCGTGATAACAATTATTTCTTTATAGGGTGATAGCAGAATATTTTATAATCAGTAAAATCAACAACTACCCTATAAATAATTAACACCTGGCAAGAAACCATAACAGAAGGGACTTTATATTAACATTTTCTCTATAATTCATCTTAAGAAGTATCTTGGGTCAATCATAAAACACTGTGGGGAAATTGATGGATATTTAAACTATATGATCCAGGAGGTGGGTGAAACAGGCGAAGTACTTTAGATGTCATATGTGATAGAGATGTGTCCGTCAAGCTTAAGAGGAAGTTTTACTGCACAGCTATGAACTTGCAATGTTATATGGTGTTGGGCAGTATAATGTCAACAAGATAATAATCTCTATATAGCAGAAATGAAAGTGTTACAATGAAAGAACAGACACATTAGACAAGATAATATTATAAATGAATAAATTAGGGAGAAAGTTGGAGTAACTCCTATTGTAGGAAAAAATTATAGAGTTGTGTTTTAAGTGATTTGGACATGTGTCGAAAAGGCCGTTAGAAATTAGAAGCCTGAGTAAGGATAGTAGACCAAATGGAGGCTAGTCCAATTTATAGATAAACAATGAGGTCAAGAAAAACCATAGGTGAAACGATTAAAAAAAAGTTTAGAGATCAATGTTTTATCAAAGAACATGATTTATAATGGAGCATTATGGCATTGTTTGATCCATGTAGCTGATATGTTTGCATCCAATGTATGTCTTTATTGTCTATATATATGAGAAAAAGCATTTGGGTTCTATAAGCTTCTGAGTGAATTAAGCTTTTTAGTGAATTAAGCTTTTTAGTGCATTACAATTAGCTATAACAGTTTGTTTACAGTATAATAGCATCTAAACTCCTTTAATAAGCTATCTTCTCAATCTAGCACAAGTACACACAAATGAGTTATATGAGAAGAAAGTTCACAAATACAGTTCAATAAATTTCAAGTATCCCTTTGAGGATGAAGAAAAAACACAATCATGGTTACATACCCAGAACTTGAGTAGCAGTGATGCGTTTCTTCGGATCCTGTATAAGCATCTTGCGAACAAGGTCCTTAGCACTGTCTGATATATTAGGCCATGGTTGACTTTCAAAATCAATAACACCTTCCAATATAGCATCAAATATTCCCTTTTCGGTCTCTGCAGCACATATTATAAATAAAACAAGAGTTGGTCAATACTGAAACATAATTGAGTAACAGAAAAAACCTAAGATACAATAAAACAAGGTTCAGGTCCTACTATTTGAAAATCAAAATTTACCAGCCCAAAATGGAGGGACACCACTAAGTAAGATATACAACATAACTCCTGCGCTCCATATATCGATTTCCTTCCCACATCTGCGCCTTAGTACTTCTGGAGCAACATAATAAGCACTCCCAACTATATCGCGATACAGCTTTCCTGGAAAGTATTAATCGAATAATTTATGTACATAATATAAGTGGAAGTCAGAAGGTAATCTTGCTTTTTACACAGATAAATGTCATGATAAAAAGATAAGTAGTTGCCAAACACACCAAATGCATATATTGTGTAAGATTGCAAAAATAATTATATACCCGATCCACTTCAGTGATAAGATGGAGGGCAAAGTTTCTCGATAAGCATTTGTTTCTTTTTGAAACAGCCTCTCTACTTACGGGGTAAGGCTGCATACATGATACATATACCCTCCCCAGACCCCACTAAGTAAGAGTCTCATGCATTTGGCCGTCCTTTTTTAATGCTTATAAGCAAAAATTTACTTGCTAAAATAAGCGATGAGTTGACTTGCTAAAATAAACATTCAATTTTAAAACTCATGTTCAGCTAATCAACCATGTCAGTTCCATATTGCCAAGTGCTGACTAATTAATTTGAATGGAGAAATGTGAATATTCTTTTTCCTATCATACTTTATATTGCTTTAAAAAAAGATTACAGCAAACAGGCTAAATGTGGCACAGAATTAAACTGCAGTAAATTCAACAGAAAAAAGTTTCAGTATAGCTATAACCAAGGACTTCACTCTGACTTTTAAATACAAAATGACCAGCCATATGATAGTACCTTAATTTCCATGTCCACACTATAGAAAATATGATCATGGTCAAAGTTGATAACAAAGGCATCACAAAATAGTATAGTGACTTAAGTGTGTTGTAAATTCCGTATACGTGTAGACAAACGAACAATGATGTGAAGATTTTGGTAAATTAATTGACAGAAGTTAACTCCAACCCACATCATTAAGAGGCTGTACCATCAAGGTCAAGCAAATTTAAAGGTTCTCAGATTTCTAGGACAAACTAACAATGACAGGTATGGAAAATAAACCTACTTTGTATAAATTCTCCCCCACCCAACCAGCCCCACTTTAATGATGTTAACTAATTGAGTATTCTGTTGTGGTGTATAGTGGATGGAACCAAACCAATACAGGTAAAATCTGAAAGGTGAGAACAATTTCAAAATTATGCAAAACTTAGCTGCAAAAAGAATAAACTAAACACAAAATTTGAGACTGAAAACAACAACCAAGCCTTGATCCCACTAGGTAGGATCGGATACATGGATCGAACAATCTCATATTGTTCTATCATAAATCATGTTCTACTCAACACTTTGCATTTCAATCCAAAACGTATGCTATAATTTTCTATAAAGTATAAAGACTCCATTGATTGGTAAAACATGAACTGAAAAACATTAAAAAGTTAAAGCTTAAAGGAATTAGGACAAATAACCAATTGAACGAATCAAACTTTACCTTCTTCAATGAAAACTGACAAGCCAAAATCTGTAGCCTTGAGAATAGCATTTTCATCCTTACTTGACAACAAGAAATTCTCCGGCTTAAGATCCCTATGCATCACACCCATGAAATGGCAAATATGAACAACATTAACAATTTGTCTACATATAGAAGCAGCAGCCTTTTCACTATAATGCCCTTTAGCAATAATCCTATCAAAAAGTTCACCACCAGCACAAAGTTCCATAACAACATGAACAGAATTCTTATCCTCATAAGCACCTTTGAACTCAACAATGTTAGGTTGACCACTCAAATGCTGCATAATCTGAATCTCTCTCTTTATATCCTCCTTATCAGATTTGTTAACAAGTTTCTTTTTTGAGATTGACTTACATGCATATAACAAACCAGTTGAATTCTCAGTACATAGATATGTCACCCCAAATTGCCCTCTACCCAATTCTTTACCAAGAGAGTAGAATTGTTTCACATCCTCAAATGGTTTTCCAAGGATTGTGTCTAGCTTTGGGCTTGGAACAGGAACATGAGGCTTTTCAGGTAACTGATAAGGTTGATGAGTTTGTGTTGCATAAGTTTCATGAGTCTTGTGATTGTTCACACCAGTAGCAGATCCAACATGTCTTTGACCAATGAATTCTGCTTCTGAATCTTTACCTTTACTAAAGCAACTACCCATTTTCCAGATTCTGAAACCCAAGTATTATTATGACAAAGAAACAGAAAAAAATTGGATTTTTTTCAGATACAAAGCACTATAACTTGAAACTGATTTAGTCAAACTAGGAAAAGGGATAAAAACACAGATGAGAACTCAAAAATCTATAAATGGATTCATTTTGAAATTTAAAAAGAAAGAGAAACAATAAAAAAGGTTGTTAGAGATAGAAGGGAACAACTAGATGAAGCTTTGTTGAAGAATATGAAGAGAGAAAAGTCAAAGTTGATGCTTTGATGAAGGGAGTCTAAAAGCCTAGGTTAATGCTTGGAACTTGGAAGAGTGTAAAAGGGAAAGGTCTAGAAATGGAAAATCACATGCTTTTTCTTAGGACTTTGTCATGTTAACATCAACTTTAGAGGATGGACCAATCTTCTTTGGAAAATGAGGTTGTCCCATTTTTTCATCAAGACCGTCCAAAAGAATAAGACTCATCTTTATTAATGAAGAGATAAGTTATATTTTATAGTATATTTTTAAAATTATAATTATAAATTTAAGTAAATATTATAAATGTCATTATTTTTTAGTGTATTTTCCTACAACTTGTTTCTCGAGTGATAGAATGGAGTCTAACTCACTCTAAAATATCAAACATTAATCTTATGTTTTTTTTGTATAATAAATGTGTCAATAAATAACTAATTTCATTTAACAATTATTGTAAATAAGAATCAATTTTAACTTTTGATCGATCTAAAAATTCAATTCAACCTTATATCAACTTCTTATTAATAAAACTTTAAATATCACATCTTGTAAAAATGTTATTCTTTCACGTGAAAATATGTTAATTTTAACTAAGTTTCATTTTATTTAATACTGTAATATTTATGAATTAATAATGTAAAAATTTATATATAATAAATATGTCATTTACCATTCATTTATATTATTTTTTTAATAGTCAATAATAACATGCATTATAGATAATGCATAATACAATAATATTGAATATAATGTTGGTATATATATATATTTTTATGTAGCCCATAGTGGATAATAAATGATAAAATATTTTTTCTCATATAAATTTGAATGTGAGAAAATGTTGAGCATACTCTTTTTAACACATTTTCTAATTTTATGTTGAACTTATTACACCAGATACTGGATATATTGAGAAGAGGGTTAAAATATAATATAGCATATACTAGGTCAACTATTCCATCACCAATTAACTGAAAAAGTAGAAGTTTTGATTTACATCACAAGAAGCCATTAAAGTGAAGCTTCCTAGGTAATGACGGAAAGAGGGTATTAGAGTTGCATCCAGCACATCATTGTCTTGCTTCGCTCATTCACCTCATTATTAGTCATTAATATTTAATACATCAAATGTACATTATTCTATATATATATTTATATAAATGATAATGAATTAAACCAACTTCATATTCATTCAAAATTCGACTCATTATTTAGTCTGATAAATTTGACTTATGAACTAAATGAGCAAAACTTGAGCTCATTAAATAAATAAATCATACTTAAACTGGATACACTTCGACTCATTAAGTTGATGAGCTACATATAAAAACTATTTTCCTATGTTTATTGTTATTATATCATGACTTATATATTATTTTTTTATGTTTATTATTATTATAAATATAAACAATGGTATATATTATATATAATTTTTTTGTAGTGTTTTAAAAATGAATTAATTTTTTGAGTTGTTTAAATGAATCAATTCAAATTGAATTGGATAGTTTGCAAACTTTAATCTAGCTAGAACTCCAGCTAAAAAAAAATTCGTATCAAACTCGAGTCGAGTTTCGAGCTAAACAAATCCTTATCGAACTAGATTCTAATTTGGGTAGTTTCCAACCCTAATTATATACATATCTATCAATCTTTTTCCAAGTTGGATCATCACTTCACTTCACAGAGAAAGTAAATTTTAATTGCACTAACAAAAAAATAAATTTTACATTTATTTTAATTGAATAAAAATATTTTATTTGATCAAAATTACTTAAATAGTAATTAATTTTGTTATTTTATTTAATTTATTTGGAAATTAATAAATAGAAGTAAATATTCTATTTATTTAAAGTTTAATTAGATACAATTATATTCATCAAGTTTTTTTTTTTTACTACCAAAGGTATTCTCTCACATTTTTTAGTAAAGAATTAATCTTTTTTAAGGTTTGTGATTGCCCCTCCCAATAAATGCCGCTTCCAGAAATTAAACTTTTGATCTTGGGAATTCAATGGAATATTACACCACTAAACCAACGTGGTATATTCATCAACTTTAAGAATAAGAATTAATGATTTTCCGCTATTATTAGGACATGTAATGTAGTTGTGCACCTTCTCGCTAAGTAGGTAGTTTGATAACTTGTCTTTGTGGATGACTTTGAGATAAAAAAGTTAAAGATTGGGAGAAAATATGAGATAAACAAAAATTAGATAGGATAAATGGGGCATAGTAGTTATAACTAAAAGATAAATATAAGGAGTAATACATCAATTCTCTTATAAAAATTATAAGAATAATAAATTTCAATTGTATAACCATACATAGATAATTAGGTTTACAAGTTAGTTAATAGTAAGGGTAAGCAAAACCTGACCTGACTCATAGACCCGTCTCAACTCGATGACTTAGGCTGATTTTAACTCGTCCAAATAAATAAAAAAGGACAAATCCGATTAAAAGGGACACGCCCGTCATAAAAAAAGATGGGTTCGAGTCTATGTCCAGGTCACCCGACTCACCCCTTATTATTATATATCAATAATAGTTGAATAAGTATCTATCAATACTTATTATGTTTAGTTCACATAACTCAAATATCTACAAACCCACACAACATATCCATACCACTTATCATATGATTCTTATTCCTTACATTTTTTTTATTGTTTAATTCTCCTGGATAGTAAAGGAATGTTGCGACGAGAGTGAAGGATATTGTAGCGCTTAAGAGTTAGTTATTTTTTTTCTCCATTGTTTGTTTTTACTCTTTGAAGTTGTTTATGCTATTGCCTCTGATTGCCAATGTCCAATAGCCTTCAACTTATCTTCTTCATCTTTTTGTCCTTCAGTTCTCATGTGTTTTTTATCATTTACAAGAACACTTCAGCTTATGTTGACACTTGATAGTTTAAATTGTTCTGAAATTTTCATTGTCCTCTATAATTTTTCAGTCACGTGATTGTGATAGTTTCTAGTTTGAAGGATGCAATTTATGGTTTGTAGTTTATATATTGATGTATGTGGGATACAAGTTTTAGTTGAGTTTATATACAGATTGTGATAATTTTGATTGTACATGCTTAAAGATTTGAGAAGAAAAAATCAACATTTATCATTTTTCAATCCGGACTTGTCCATATATTGACCCGTCTTATTTTGGATTCATCACTCACGCGTCCCATCTTAATAGGAACAAGTTTGAGTTCAAAAATTTATCCAATCAATATTTAGAGATGTGTGAGATATATGCTTAACTCGTCTCATGCTAACCCTAGTTAATAGTCACATAATCACTTCAACGTATAACCAATGCGCGCTAATAAATCATAGTAGACATATGAGAACTCTTGTTCCATCTTTTGAGGCTGTACTAAATTTAAAAAAGAGATTAAGAGAAAAGATAGAATAAGAAGAAAATGAGAGAAAAGAAAAAGATAATAAAAGAATGTTATAATACTAATGCATCTAATGTTTTTTCTAATTTTAGTGTTTGTTCTTTAGTGGAGGATTTGCAAAAAAAAACAAGTTGACATCATCCCTAATGCATCCTTGTTCATCCAACTTGATTTTAGAAGTTTGTTTCAAATGGACAAGGAGAACAACCATCATAAAATGACCATTCTAAGTGCATTGATGCGCACCAAACTAGTTCTACACACAAAGCTGAATTTGAGAACGAATTCTTTTCACAAAAGAAGAGAATGAAGTGTGCCAAGGGTGGGCAACCCACAATTTGAAGGAAAATGTTTAGATTTATCGAAAAAGTGAAGGATTAAGGACTTTTGAGTTCACAATAATATTTGACATCATCAAACGAGGTTCATATTTAACCCTGGAGGATAGAATAGTCGTACAACTTTTCAATTTTCTTGCAATTTTATGAATAAATATAATTTCACTTCTGAATAAGTGCTTCTATACCTTTTTAGGCCTATCACTCCTGGTGAGAGTTGCTCCCTTTACCACCATCTCCTCCGTTTTCCTTCATTTTATGATTTTCGTTTTCCGTATGTATTTAAGTCACCACGAAAACCCTTAGTTTTTGTTTTTTCTTCATAAATTTCGACTTCTATTGAAATATAAATAAATACTCTTTAATTTTTCATATGAATAATCCATATCCTATCACCTCCAAAAGCCACAAATAATTTCCTTATCTTTCTTTTCCAACTCAAGAATGATCGAAATCATTCTCAATATAAATTGGGAACTCATCACTTAATCACGTGGATTCTCAAGTTGCTACCTGAATAACTAATATTTATTTATGAATGAGATATAAGTACCACCATATGTGAACACTTTTAACATATTTGCGGTCAGGCTTTGTGGAGATAAGAAAGATATATGGCATCAGCATATCCTGCCAATTCTGATTTTATTCCCTTTGGGTAAAATAAACATTATATTTTTAGTAAGTTACATGCAAAAGCTATAGTTGGTTTAGTGTTATTCACGTGATACAAAGTGCTCCAATGATACTAAGATATGATACTTCAGGACCTTAATGTTTTCACCATCTTCTCATGCATAGACCAAAAGTATACCTTTTTTACAAATTTTGGAGGGGAAGAAAAGAAAATAGAAGAGTTAAGAGTCATTTTATAAATGTATTTCATGACTATCAAGTCTTCCATTTTCTTCTATTCTTTCCCAAATATAACTCCCAAACTAATCCTAACAAATAAAATTACTCATATAATTTTGTTTAATAATCTTGTACTCATCTAATTATGAATTAATATTATATGATATTGTATCATATAATCATTTTCCATATTATGAATACAATTCACTATTTTCATTCTTCTTTTTCTCCTCCATACTAAACCTTATAATTTGAACAACATCCACATATATAACAATAGTCACAAATCCATATTCCATTTCCATAGTGATTGCATCTTCAAGAAATATTCACTCAAGCGATTGCATCACATGCGTCCAAATTGATTCAATCGATACAAAGATCTTTACAAATAAATAAAAAATTGTATCTATGCATCCCACATGATTAGCTTTTTCCTATAGTTTTCTTGGTCAAAATTTACCATGACCAATCCACCACTAGTAACTGAAGATCCCCACCAAGTTTCAGAACCCCTTCATAATTGTAATACTCCAATTACGAATGGGATGACAACTGACACGAATAGTAGCTACCCGTTACCCGTTTTAAAATAGAAGAACATTACCCATACCCATCTTTATTTGTATGGATACTCGTGTGTGAGTATTTCTGAGTAACCGCGCATACAACGGGTACTCGCGGGTTTCCTATATTATAAATGAATTTTTAATTTTTTTACTTCTATTATGTTTCAAATGAGATAAAACTTAATTATTTTTGTACCTTTTGATTGAATGTTTGACAAAAATGTTAAATTTATTGGTGTTTTCTATTTGTGTGATTTATTGTTCTCATTTCCTTAACAAAAAATATATATTTTCTTTGTAAAACATGTGTATTTCTACACATATAATAATATTTGTAGAGTGTTTCACCACCAAACTCAATAAAATATGTAAACAAAGTAAAAAGAAAAAATGTACATATTGTAATGAATGTTATAATAATGCACTTTTTATTTTAATTAAATATAATATATTAATCATATAAATAACAGGTACCGCAGACACGGGTACCATAATACCCATAACCGCCCATATGTACTACTGATATTTTTTAAAACCCGTTTATAATATCCGTTTGTGACCCATACTCGTACCCGTACGAGTTTTACCTATGGATACGGATTTTTTTGCCATCCCTAATTACGATCTTCATTTTAATACTAGAACAAACTATTTGGATAAAGTGGACAAAATGAATTCTTTAATATTACCATCAGTTTTAAAATATTTTTCAATAATACACTCTAATATGTGCTTTTATTCTAGTAGTCCCCCTTGCTTCAATATTTCCATCAGTTTTAAAATATTTTTATAATAATTTTAATACTATCACCATGTTTTCATAATTGTGACATGTGAGGATAGCACATTCTGAAAAAGCATTCTTACTTTTAAACTTTGTGTGTGAGTGTTGTTTTGGAAGAAGAGCTCACTTTGTAAAGATTCTATTTGTTTGAGAGTTGGGAGATAGAAAGGAAAAAACCAAAGGTTTTCTATATCTTCTACAACTTATCATATGCTAATTTTCATGGTTTTTCAATTTAATGTTTTTCCATCGACAAACATGTAAAATTATTATTTTGGTGTCCTCCCATATAATTTTACACTCTAAAAAATAAAGGAGAAATTTGCATTCCTTTACTCTTCACTTCCTCACTGCTTATTGATCGAGAGAAATGAAAGGAGAGAGATCAATGGACAAAGATAAGGAAATGTAATAAAGTAATTATAATACAATAATATTTTTTTGTTCATTCTTTAAAAATGTAATTAACAATGAAAAATTAATAATAACGTAATTACATAATTTTACTAATTACATTTAGGTATTTTGATATTTTGTCACTAGAAAAATCTCAAATTGAAGAAATATGAAAATATACTTATTAAGAGTTTAGAAATCTTTCAAAACCTGACTCTATTTCATCCAACTTCCAAATAATAGAGTGACTTTCCAAAAGTTATTTCATTTCCAACAAAAAAAACTTGTAAAATAAAACCAAAGTTATCTAAATATATATTTTTGATATAATCACTCACATTTATGAATAAGGAATTTATGTTGTGATTATCCTTGTATGGAACAAGTTGAATTAACATAAATGAATGGATTAGAGGGCAATTTAGTAAAACCAAAATCACCAAGCTAAATAAAAGCTATATATAGAAACATTTGTCCACGAATTTTAGGGTGTCACAGACAGTGAGTAAAATTGCACAGTGTCTGTGGAAAAAATTCAGAGAGAGAGAGAGAGAAATGGCGTCGTGGTGCGCTGCAAGGTGCTTCCGCATCCCGGCGATGAACTTCGGCGATCTTGGCCGCCGTGCTTCGTTTGCCGCCGGAAAAGGAGGAGCACCAATGGCCGGTGCCTTGTGGCGTTCTAAAAGCTCCGCCCCTTTTGCTTGCTTGAGCATTTCCACTGATACCAGTAAGAGTGAAATGCAAAAAAGTTTAGATTTTTATATAAAATTATATTTTATTTTTCTTCCTATTTTTGTTAGAAGCTAGGTAGTGCAGGTTGAAAGGGTGAATCTGTTGAAGTAGGATTAGTTTTTTTTCCTTCTAACTTTAGATTAGTTTTGAAAAATAGATTGTTTCTATAGTTGGATTTGTATAATTGATTATTGTTTTTTGTGTGTATATATGTTTGTTGATAAGTCATTTAAGATAATCTGATTTGGCTGTGTAAAAATATCACTTTTGTATAGTAAATAACAAAATAGATATGATGTTGGGTGTGTGTGAAAGAAGAAGAAAATGCTATTCCTTTCAAAATTAAAGTTTGAAACTTTCGGCTTCTCTATAGACCACTTTTATTATATAAAACGGCCTTTTCATAATTTAGTCATGTTTTATAGTTATGTCAGATTAAACCTGGAACAAACTTTAATGTGTCTAGATTTGCCAAACAACCTAATGTCGCGGAATAGATTACTAGGCATGGCCGAGGATGAATTTTGCTTAATATATATTGCTATATTGACTTCTGTTGCTTGCAAAATCACTGTCAAAATTAAATTTGCATGAAATAAACCCTTGACCTTGTGGTAAAATGTGTTTCTTAAAAGTAACAGAGTTGTTGTCCTTGGATAGAATCTTCTAATGTTACGGTTACGTATGATTTCATGTGAAGTCGTTGGTTGCATGTCATAAATATTTGCCTTTCAGGCTAAGCTTATTTACATTCTAATTACAGATTAACAATCAGCCAGCAGATTTGTAATTATGGTTTTTTGATTAATTTAACATTGGGTCCTTTAGCATGGGTGTTGCAAAATGCATTGAAGTGTATATGAATAGCGTCCAACATGTTCATAACCTTAGCTGGAAAGTTATTACTCTTTTTGGTCCTTATTACAGGACACTTTTAACCAAATGACACATGAATAAGATTAGTTAATTTTCTTGATAGCTTAAAAAGATACTAGGACATTACTATTTTACCCTCATAAATCTCCTTGAGAAGTTCTCAGGTTTATTGTTTCTCACTAATGAATAAAGGGCAATAAGAGAAAAAGCAATAAATGCTGCATAGAAAATGAAAAAAGGACCACCAAAATCTTCAAATCAGCGCTCTGTAATAAGGACTACAGGGAGTATAATTGATTCTTGTAACTTGTTTGTACTTGCCCTAGTTGAGATGCATTTGGTGTTTCGGTCGGGAGATACAAAGGAGAGAGACTTGAAACACCTTCACATTGCTTTTGTTATTTCATTTATATCAAAATACTATGCTGTCAATCATTTTGTCACTGATTGTAGGTATCAAGGAAGCTGTTCAGACTGAAAAGGCACCAGCAGCTCTGGGGCCATATTCTCAAGCAATAAAAGCCAACAATCTTCTGTTTGTGTCAGGTGTTCTTGGGCTTGTTCCTGAGGTTCGATATCTATATTCTTTCAGCACCTGTAATTCTATATACATGTGTAATTTTACATATACAATAGCTGCACGATGAAGCTATGCCCTAATAATATAGATTTTGCTCCCTAATGCAGACAGGGAAGTTTCTCTCTGATAATGTTGAAGATCAAACAGAGCAGGTACACGAGGATAACTCTGAATATGCGAATTTCATTGTAGAATATAGGATAATTTTCTTCGTACTTGTACATTGTAACATTTTTCTCGTCTGTAGGCATATGATGTTTGATTGCTTATTTATTAGAACTTGAACTTCACTTTACTCCTATCTGTTGAGTAATTTTTATGTATTGATTGTTGCCAATCTTCAAGTGGGAAATTCGCCCTCGAAATATTCGTAAGTGGTTTATGATTTAGAATACCACTATTAATGACAAAGTGTACTAGTTGAATATGTGTAAACTGTGAAGCTGAGTTACCACTTTCTCGTTTGAAAAGAACTTTTAATTGGTCAAGATATGTTAGTCAAGCCGGCTAACTTAAGAGACCTATATCATTCCATTTTGTCACAAGACAAGGGAAAACAGGTTTTTTAGAGAAAATATAGCTGTTATTGGAGTTAATGCAGTTTTCATTAAAATCATCTTTATTGGTACATTTATTGATTTATGTAGAGATGTTGAACTTTCCAGAAATTAATGGTAAGTTTGAAGAGTGGGGTGTTAGGGTTTAGGAGAAAAGAGTGGAGTGGAGGGAGAATAGAGAGAAGGTAAATTGATTGTGAGGGCATTCTGGGAATTCCAAATTAATATAAAAGGGAAGGAGGTGTAGAACCTAGAAGATGAACCTCGACATGACGGTAAGGTTAGTTGCTTTGTGAGTTGGAGGTCATGAGTTCAAAACCTGGAAACAACCTCTTTACTTTTGGAGGTAAGATTTCGTACATTTACCTTTCACATGCCCTACTAGGTAGGAGCCTTATTCATTGGGCCGACCTTTTAATTAGATACTTATACAACAAAACACTTAACACTCTTAATACTAATAATCTTGGTTAAGTATTAATGTTGTACAATTTGTAAAAGCTCAACCCAGTGAGGCTACTTACATGATAAGACTCCTGAAGCAATGAGAATCATCATCAACATCAACAACCTGCCTATGTGTGCTTGATGCTATAAATAGCCGGTCTTATGCCAGTATAAAAGGTAAATGTTGTATTAGGCAGTTGACAGCCAACATAAAAGGTATAACTAAAGGTATACTGTCACCCTTTGAGTAAGAAACTAATCCCTATGATATCTGTAATAATAATCATAACAATCCTTATATTCTAACGAAGTTGATGCTTAGTAACCTAATCTTAAATCTCAATGCATGTCTTTCTGCACAAGAGGAAAACCAATGTGTAAGTAATTTTTGCCACATGCTTGCATTCTTTCAGTGTCATTAATTACTGTCAAGTAGATGCGTATTAATTCGTCTCACTTGCCCATTAAATATGTTAGGAGTGTTGTCTTGATGATGCACTGCTGTGTGAAAGTGCATTCACTGATTTTGTGGCTGACATTTGAAATAAATAAACATTGCAGCTTCTAAAAAATATGGGGGAGATCCTAAAATCCGGTGGTGCCAGCTACAGATCAGTTGTCAAGACAACAATTTTGTGTGAATTCTTTGCTCTCCTTTAGTTTGGATATGTAACGAGTACTGGGAAGATGACTTGGTTTTTGCCATCTATTTCTTCCAGGTTGGCTGACTTGAAGGACTTCAAGAAAGTTAATGAGATCTATGCTAAATGTGAGTTCTGTGATAGAAATTTTGGTATTTCCTTTATATAGCTTACATTCTTCTTAAAGAACATGATAGATTGAATAGATGTAATGTCAAGTACCCCTGTTCCAAACTTTTGTTAAATCTACTGTTTAAAATAATGATGAGGCATCCGATTAATATTGCAGATTATGTGATCCTCTATAGACAAACTGCACAACTTTGCTACTTACCAATGAATTTCTCTTCTTAAAAGAAATTATAATGTGTTCGGAAAGTTAATCTGATAAGTCGAGGAAAGTATATGAAAAAAGGGTAAGTGGCAGAAGAAGTCACATGTATAATTAGAATAACTGCTTAACTAACTTTAGAGTTAGCTAGTTAGTTTGCTATAAATAGAAGTGAGTAGCTGAGTGAGGGGTATTCTGGAAATTAGGATCCATCAAGTTAAAAGAACATTATTGATGCACGAGAATCCATTGAAGATGTTTAGTACTATCCTAATTCATAAGCTTTACTCCATGGTCTTCAATTTTCATTTTTCACTTGTGCCATTAATGTTAATGATCATTTTATTCACCTTTGTTTCAAATGGTTTCAGACTTCCCTTCACCCGCCCCGGCTCGTTCAACATATCAAGTCGCCGCCTTGCCATTGGATGCCAAGATTGAAATTGAGTGCATAGCTGCACTATGATCACTGCTTGTAATAGTATATATGGTTCTTAACTCTTGAGCAAAGTTAGGTTAATAATGCTGGAGGGGACATATGCAACCATTTGAGTCTCTATATGGAATAAATGTTTCAAGATCTTCATTACAGTAATGCAGCTACTTGTGGTATATGAAACTAAAGACAATGTGGGCCAAATGAGAAATATTTAAAACAGTGTTTAACAAAGTTTGTGCATATTTTAATGACTTAATAAGATGTGAATCTTTGTGCAATCTGCAAGCTCAAGTTGTGAGAGCATTTGACCAAATTAACTCAGGTAGCTAACATTACTTTCACTTGTCTGATGCTTCCAAAGTATAGAGAAGTCACTATGAAGAACTCATTCTTGGGTTCTCATGCTTCTGAGCCAGTTAATAATGAAAGACATTATTTATATTTTATTTTGAGTAAATTATACTTCATGGACTTGAAATTTATCAAAGTAAAAGCAGACCTATTTCCCCTTGTGTAAGAAAAAAGTCCTCAAATTTGACTATAAATTACACTCTACCAAAAAATTTAATGTGGCCAAACTATTCACCAACACTGTTAAGTTAATAAAGAGTAGTATAATGAACTATTTGTTATTTATATATTAGAAAGACTTGTATGATTAGGATTGTTTAATGACTGTCATAAGCACTGTTATGAAATCTGGTTCATGAAACTGGTGAACTGGTCTTAGTCTTGATACATTACAACATTTATATTGGTCATACAATCATATCGGTTAAAATTGGTCATACTGGCTAATTTTCAATTGAATCGTACCAGTCATACCGTCTGGTTATACTTAAAATTTTCTTTTAATGAAAATGATTTATTTGTATCAAAATGTTGATATGAAGGATCAAACACACAACTACTATATTTTTTATACATCTAAATTAAAGTCTATCATATGTATTTTTTTAATAAGTGGTATAAATAAAAATAGTTATTGCTTCTTTATTGATTTTTCAACATTAATGTTAGTATAAAATATATGTATATCTAACATCACTAGTATGCTGTTTAATTAGTAAACCATTGGTTAAACTACTATATTACTATACTAGTACTCTGTTCGGTTTGATGACTAATACAGTATTAAGAAGATTGGTCATAAGAACATTATTTAAGAAATACAAAATAGAAATTAATATTAGCTCTTCTCAATATATTAAAATGCCATTTTCAAGATAAAATGTTACTAAAATTTGTTATATGATCAATGCATCTATCGCCCTCCATGAACAAGTGCCATAATAATTACGGGTGGCAATACGGGTCAGCTTGGTACCGTTTGTCCCGGCTCGTCTTTGGCCCGTTAGAATATGGGCTGGCCCAGCCCGACCCGACCCTTATTATTAAAAGGGCTCAAAATGCTAGCCCGACCCATATTTGGCAGGGCTAGCAGGCCGGCGGGCTAACCCATTTTGTTTTTTTTTTTCAAAACACACATTAAAACTTCTAGACAAAAATAAATAATTCAAACAATAAACCACCAAAGTCTTAAACTTTTAGACTTCTAGTTCACAATAGAGCTTATAACTCCTAAGTTTTAAAAAGTGTATAAGAATCAAAACTATTATATTATAAATCAATCACAATAAAGTATATATATTACTCAATTTAATTTGAATTCGACTACATTAAAAATATAAATTGAAACCTAGTCGAGTTCAACTAATTTTTCAAAAGGAATCAAAATCAGTAGTTCTGTTTGAGTTTCCAATTTTCCATTTCAATTAATTAAATGTTTAAATTTGATTCAAACACCCCTAATTGTTAGTGAAACTCCACCTTTATCTGATATCAAATACAATAATTATAAGAGTGAAGATAATATATAACTACATAATGAGATATTAAATGTTCATTTTACAAAGAGAAAGAAGAATTATATGCTTAAGCATCCAAACATAAGTTAAAATTGTAAAAGTTTAATCTTAATTGCAATGAGTAACATGATAGACAAATCAAATTTAATCTTAACGTTGGCCCGACCCTCCATGGCCCGTCTAAAAAATGGGCTTCCAAAACGGGTTGAATAAGGGCTTTTGGGCTAAAACCCTCAGCCCGACCCGCTAAAAACACCTATTCGAACGGGCTGCCCGTCGGGCCAAGCCCATTTTGCCATCCCTAATAATAATAACATCACAATCTAGTCAAAATTGAAATATCTCTAATTTGTTTGACTAGGATGAATTAATGGTGAACATGGAAACAAGGTGGTTGGATAAGAGAAACTGTCACCTTATAACCATCTCCACAATAATTTTTACTTAACCTATGAGCACAATCTAATGTTGCACATGAATCATAGGTATCCTCTCTATTACTAGAGAGGGAAATAATGCTTTTACACTTAGTTTTAGGAATTAAAATATTATTACAAATGTAATTAATAATGATATTATTATTATTATTTCATTTTACTTTTTGACTTGTTTTGCACAACACTTCCCTCTCCATAATGGAGAAGATTATGACTTGAATCCTTCAATAAATGATGTATTCATTTCCAGGTAATAAGGATGTTCAGGTGAGGGTTTGCCATCAAATACAATGTTTTAAAACACCGATTGACCATCAAATTAGTTAAGGTTTAGTTCATGGTTAACGGACCAACTATGGTCTGATTTGTCGTTGAACTAGTGACAAATTAATATACTTTTTTTAAATTTTATATGATATATATTATTATATATAAAAAATAAAATAAATTTATTTATAACTAAACAAAAAAATATAGATATAAAAAATAATTGATTAAATATAAATAAAGTTAGTGATATATCTATACTATGAAGGTTATATCGAAGTTAAATAATAGTTGGGTGAAAGAGTCATGTGCACTAGTGAGATGATGGACAGTTCTCTACCAAGGCTATAATGCTAGAAAATGGTGTTTTTTTTGGTTTTAAGTTTGGTAGTGTCCAGACATGCATTATTGATTTACCTTTATTTTTATTTTAAAGTTTTGATAGTGGTATGACATGCATTCTTGATTCATTTTTTTTTGTCTTTTCACAAGTTCTGACAATACATCAATTCATGTTCTTGATTTATCTTTACTTTTGTTCTCAAATTCCAATAGTATATTAACTTACATTCTTGGTTTATCTTTGTTTTCTTCTCCCATGTTTCGGCACTATAGTGACCTGCATTTTTTGTTTATCTTTATTTTGGTTCCTAAGTTGCGGTCGTACATTGACTTCCTTTCATGATTTATCTCTATTTTCTATTCTCAAGTTTTGTTAGTATACTGTTTTGCATTCTTGATTTGCCTTTATTTACTTTTCCCAAGTATCGACAGTACAACGACATGCGTCTATATTTTATTTTTATCTTCTTTTCCAAACGTTCTAGCACTATATTGACTTGCATTCTAGGTTCATTTTTATTTTCTCATGTGCTGACAATTCATGATATTTTGTTCATCTTTACATTTTGTTGCCAAAATTCGCCCACACGTTGATCTATGTTATTGGAATTCAAGCAATGTCAATCTTAGAAGCTACGCTCGGAGAAAGATAGTAATGTACATGTTCACATGATGAAGCATTGCCATATAAATTTTTATTACTTCGACAAATTAGCATTCATTTCATTATTCATCTCTTACCATGATAGCACATAAATCTTATTTCGTTTGTTATATGAGAAACACCAAGTAAAGATGGACAAATGTGAAAACTTAATTTTGTGCGGCACATATAAAACAAAGAGAGAAAATAAAAAGAGAGAGAATCAGGTTGATATATATATATATATATATGCTATTTACTAGCAATATATAATTTTACAATCAATAGTTTATTTCTTTTTGATTTAAAACGAAATCAAAATAATAATGAATTGGAAAATAAATCTAGCATGATTATTGTAGTTTTTTTATGCATTTAACTATTTTAGAATTTTTTTAATATTTTAAACAATGATTTGAAATATTTAATTTCTCCTACATCACCAATAATTAATAAGAAAATGCATCTCACTGTACGAGACTCTCATGTAATGGAGTCTGGAGATATATGCAACTTTCTCCCACATTCAAAGATACTATTTCTACGATTTAAATATGTGATAATATAGTCACTAAATAATAACCTTACTATTACATCAATAACAATTCAAAATAATTAGTATAATATTTACACTAATTAAAAATTTAGAGCAATTATTTTTTGTAATAAATCATATTAAGAATATAGAAAAAGTGTGATCATTCATTTTTTTAACTCATCATTAGAAGAATTGTTACACACGACATAATAATAACAACAAATGAAAACATGCCATGTCAATTAAAAAAGTTAAATATTCATTTTTTTGTTTTTATTTCAATATCATTGGTTTAGGACATGATTTAAAACATCATATATTTCTCCACTCTAATGACCATGATGACAAAGAGACCCCCAAGAATACATGCAAGCTACAAAAATGAAATTTAGAGAGAGAATGGTAAGGGTGGATGAGAAGAAAGAAATGTATGATGCAAATGATCCTTCTACTTCTATGACTCCCATTAATCTTCTAACACCCACACTGTAGGTGCTAGAGCTTTAATTGTGACATGCAAAGATAGAAACCTCTAGTTTGGCAAGTCAGAGTTACAGAATTGGCCAATGGGGTTTTGGAAATAGAGTTATTGGGAATGAAAATGATATAACTAGAGGGTTTAGAATGTACTAAGGAATGTTTTGATTGTAAGAGATTGAAGTCGATGTTGATGATGGTGGCACCACTAAGATGTGGGAAGAAGAAATGAGTTTTCTTCATGTTTATTTCTAGAATTTAAGCTTTCATTTGGTTCTAGAGTGA
Organism: Lupinus angustifolius; assembly: GCF_001865875.1. Taxonomy (NCBI): domain Eukaryota; kingdom Viridiplantae; phylum Streptophyta; class Magnoliopsida; order Fabales; family Fabaceae; genus Lupinus; species Lupinus angustifolius. The sequence continues at coordinate 7,956,318 of NC_032027.1, forward strand.
AAAAAGGTAAAAAATTGAGGGCTGAGAAATATGATAGAATATATATTTTTTTCTCATTTGGTTGAGAAGAGATGGATAAAGTAAAATGAACGTGAGATCGATATAAATTCATTCTCACCAAATATGGAGAGAGAGATTTGAGTAAGAAGGGTTAATTGTGTGAAATAATTTTTATGACATTTGAACAACCATTTATTGTAGGCAATTTTTTATTATTTAAAGGGTATTTATATCTTTTAAAACATAACATCATTTCTATCTTCTCACTTTCTCTTCTCTTTCTTTTTCCATTCACTTATACCATACAATATAAAAATTCATTTTGTTTCTCACATCTTTCTTTCTTTCTTTCTTTCTTTTAATAATCTCTCACATGTTTCTTTCTTCTCAATTTGTTTCTCCAACTAAACAAAGCATGAAGTAGCACAAGAAGTATGGTGGAATTAAGAAGAAGAAGGAACTTGGATTTAAAGTGTAGCCATAGAGTAGTAAAGGAGATTGAGGAGGAGGGAGAAGAATATGTTTTCAAATCACATTTTATCGTGATTTTTGGATGGAAGGATATATTTTTGTGTGCACAAGACACATATATCCAATATGGCTACATAACCTTAAAATTCATTAGTGTGTTTAATGTATACAAAATAAACACACATGAAAATACATGTATGTTTTTATAGGAAAAATCTTTGTTCCAATCCTTAAAGTTATTTTAAGGTTAGTATCTAGTCCCTTAGCCTTCCTTTGATATGCAAGAGTTAGAGAAAAAAGAAGTTGGGAAGAGGGAAAGAAGAGAAAATTAGTGTCTTTCCCCCATTTGGTTGACATGTGAAATATGAAAGAGAGAATAAAATGATGTGGGACCTTGAATGCACAAAAAGTATAAGGGAGAAGAACATGCTTTGCAATGACAAATATGCTCCTCACTTATTTTGTTTTCTTACCCAATAAATTAATTGATTTATGGAAAAATGTTGTGACAATTGCATTACAATTAACAAGTTTTAATATTTTATATAATATATATTAAATTTAAAATAAATTTTATAATCTTAAATATTTAGTTAGTAATAAAACACTTCTTTATACTATTTTTATTGTATGGATATTTTTGTCATTCAAAGAATTATTTTCATCTCTTTCTTTTTTTTTCTCTTAACTTTCTCTCATACCAAACATTACAAAAATCTACTATAATTCTCTCATATATCTTTCTCCTCTATCTATTTCTCACCAATTTCTCTTATCTTATTTTCTCCCCCTCAACCAAAGAGACCAAAGTTTCTTTTGTTTCGAGCAAATCTCGTAAGCTTTTTACATCTAACAATTAATATTTTTGTTATCTCTATTTGTTTTAAGTGAGGTTACTTTTAGCTCCTACATTGATCATATTCTTCCCTAGTGGCTTTCATAGTGATTAGACATTGTCTAGGATTGTGGCCTCCACTATGACCACTATTCTTCATAATGGTTATAATGACCTCCGTTTTTATCTAAAACATACTTCTGCTTCTTCTACTTCACTTTTGTTGGATGTTATGCACATTGATGAATGTGTAATTGTGTTATATTTGTATTGCATTTAACTTGCATTTTAGGATATAATTAGGACTTTATGATTATTTTTAGCTATTATTTCTTTTTGTTCCAGTTGAGCGGGTGTTCTTGGCTATGTTGTGCAGTTTACATGGACTGAAGCCAAAAAGAGTAGAGATTAAGTGCAAGAATATGGAATTCAGTGTTGAGGCTATATGAAGACTAATTGAAGGGTCGAAAGAAGTCATGAATGTTATATTTTATTCCTATTTTTGGATTTGTTTCGTTGGACTTAGCCCAATATTTTGTAATTTGGATAAATGAGGGTTCTCCCTCAAGGATTGAGCACACTTTACACTTTTACATTACAACTCTCTAATTTAGAATTTGATATTCTCTTCTCTATTATGAGTGAGTAATTCCTTTTGTTTCTAGGATTGTGGCTATGCCCTTTTACATTCAATAAACACTTGTTCTTACTTCTATTTCATTGAGTGTTATGACTTGAATCATTAAACCGAGTTTTATTCGTGTAAGTTGTTTGACCAACAAATTATACCTCTTAGATACATTGGGGAAAGACCGAGAGGTGAACCCAACTATCTGACCATTCAGTTATTAAAACTAGAACTCTAATTCACGAGAGTAGTATTAGGATTCTCGGGGGTTTCTAGAATTCACCTTGGGGTGCTACGAAGTGATTGGATAGAAAATTCAAGTAAATAATTCGATTGATAACCATACCATGAGAATAGGTGCAACCTCAATTGAGTACATGCATCGGAGCTCGAGAGAGGATGACACATACTAATGATCAATTCACCCTTACAACTTAAAGTTCATGAAAAGGAGCAAAACAAGTATTTGCGAGTGTAAATGCGATAACCCTTATCTTGCGAACTCTTCCTATATTTGATTTCAATCCATTTTAATATTTTCATAATCATTCTTGTCAATTGCTCAATTGATCTAAATTCAATTTTATTCCTTATTTGAGTTAAGTATAAATTAATTTTTATAATTAAAGAAATTTTTTAGTCCTCGTGGGATCGATATTTTATTATTTGACGACACAATCATGCACTTGTGATTTGCCCTATCAAATTTTTGGCGTCGTTGTTGAGATTGTGTCAAAATTTCTTTAATTCTCAATTAATTCAGTACTTTACTCTAGTGTATTACGTGTTTTCCTTTTTCTTGGTACCTTTGCAGGTTGCCCATTTGGTTTATGCATATTTCAAATTACTATACAGAGTCAGAAAGGAATTTCCGTAGAAGAAGAATGCAACAAAGAGAAAGAGCAAGAGAAAGACGTGTGCGCGTACAAACAATGGCTGAACAAGATAAAAAGCCACTTCCCGACTATACAACCCATAATGCTCGTAGTTCATGTCCTGGAATAATCTGCCCAGCTATTGAGGCATATAACTTTTCTTTGCGATATGCTCTAGTCCAAATGGTGATGCAAAAACTAATTTGGAGGAGGAGCTCATGAAGATCTGAATGCCCATATTGATCAGTTCTTGACATTCTGTATGACTGTAAGGATCCATGGGACTTCTGAAGATGCCATTTGTAACGACCCGAAAAACACTTCATGAATAATGTAATTAATCTCTTAGAAAATGGGTAATGTTTTTTGGTAATATATAATTTATATAAGTCACAAATTGTTTTCCTTAAATACATTCTCTTTTCAAGACGTCACATTTTTATTAATCACGGAAGATAAATAACTAATACGTAACGGTAATTAAAATGGTACAACAATTTCCTAAATGCTTTTCATAATAAAAGGCTTGACCCTGCAACACCCACAATAAGGTGTTGCTTGGTCTCGTACAATATGTTTACAAAATACAAGGCAAAATATAATCATCGCCTAAACTAGAACTATACAAAATAGGCTGAGTTATTCAACACTACCAAAAGTACCCTATACAAAAACCCTAACCCCAAAAAGCAAAACAGAAAAGGAAATGGCTCCTAATGGCTAGTTCCAGTGCTAACGGGGGCACTAGAACCCTCACTCGGGTCCTCCTCCATCTCAGAGTCCAAAGAGAGATCTAATGAATATTTTTCATCTAGACGAGAATGCGTACCGAAAACAAGCAAAAAGAAAGGAAGTAAGACATCTATGAATATTTTTCATCGACGAGGTGAAATTATACAGAATATCACATTCAAACATAACATACATAATATACACGCTATGTTATCACATACATAAATGCAAATGATGAATGATGTTTGTAACTAAGACTCTGAGGATCAATATCCAGAAGTTCAATATATGAATGTTATGTTTAGTTCATTCATCCTTACACCAATATCCTACCAATAGGCTATTCAAAAATAGCCGAGAGTACATGTCCCATAACAAGCCGATTTGAATGCACCAACTTATTCCTCGCAAAGATATATGATCATTTGTTCCAATGAAACTGTCCATTTCCGGATAGTGTCGTATCAAACACGTTATATGCATCCCTTTCATCGATCCTGATTGCAAAGAGGGGTTGTAAGAGATTATCTAGTTTGTGCTTTGAGAACTATCCGATCCAACAAAATACCTCATCCAGGAATACAGGGGACTCATCTCATATAGACTCTCCCTCAAGGCTTTGCTGATGCATCACCGCTATCACTGGTCCTTTCAACATCTCGGGGCTTGTTCGTCTCCCGTAATTTTCCTCTCCACTACTTCATTATTCACAATGAATATGCACAATAGCCGATGTTAGCAGATTAAATCTTTTAATCATTGTTTTATTATGATCGGCCCATTGATATGGCACATCGCAAGTGCACGATTATATCGTCAAGTAATAAAATATCGATCACACGAGGACTGGAAAACTCCTTTAATTATAACAATTAATTTATACTTAACTAAAATAAAGAAATAAAATTGAATTCAGAATGATTGAAAAATTAACATGAATAATTATGAAAGTATTAAAAATGATTGAAATCTAATTTAGGGAGAGTTCCCAGAATAAGGGTTATTACCTTTACACTTACAAATCCTTGTTTTGCTCCTTTTCATGAACTTTAAGTTGTGAGGGTGAATTGCTCTTTGATATGTGTCATCCTCTCTTGAGCTCCGACATGTGTACTCAATTGAAGTCGCACATACTCTCGTGGTACAGTTATCAATCAAGTCCTTTACTTGGATCTTTCTATCCAATCGCTTCATAGCAACCCAAGGTGAATTCCAAAACCCCCCGAGAATCCTAATATAACTCTCGTGAATTAGGATTCTAGTTTGAATAACTGAATGGTCAGATAGTTGGGTTCACCTCTCGGTCCTTCCCCAATGTATCTAAGTGGTGTAATTTGTTGGCCTTACAACTCACACGAATACAACTCAGTTTAATGATTCAAATCACAATACTCAATGAAATAGAAGTAAGAACAATTGTTTATTAAATGTAAAAGGGCATAGCCCCAATCCTAGAAACAAATGGAATTACTCACTCATGATGTAGAAGAGAATCTGAAATTCTAAATTAGAGAATTGTAATGTAAAGTGTAAAGTTGTAAAGTTGAAATTCATGAAAGTAAATTACCATAGGCTTGATTATAGACCAAATTACCACTGACTGTATTTGAATGCATGCAAAAATCAAGATGTCTTTAATTGGTTGTGTTAGGGCCAAGGTGAATGATTTAAGGTGGGATAGTCAAAGAAAGGATAATTCAAAAGGCTTATAAATGTTTCCCAAAATACTTAAAATTTTTATACATCTAATTGAAGCATTGAGATTCTCTTGATAGGCCTTACTTTATCATATGATCTTTTTTCAATCAACCTTTCTCCTTACAACATACTTTTTTCCAGTCCCTTCTCTTCTAGTATACTTTGTATTTCTCTTTTTTTCTTTTTTCTTTTCCTTTTTTTTGATATTTTCTAAAAGAGAATGGATGAAATTAATTTATTTATTTTCTTCTTCACTTTTTATGGATTCTTTCATCAGACATGACCTTTTTATCTTTCTCATTACTTTAACCAAACATCATAAATTACCCCAAACCCTTATTTGAGTAGCTATGAGAAATCATTAATGTTCAGGCTCAAAAGTGGGCAACTAATGAGTTTTTAATGTTTATAGCAAGTTGTTGAAGATCAAAAGAAAAAGTCCTAATTGCCTCTATCATTTTAATGCATACAGACAGATTTCAATCTTGACACAGTCACAAATCAAGTTCTAGAATGTACAATCATAGAAAATTATGCACTCATGAAATAAAAAAAGGGATTTATGCAATTGTCAATTCAAATCAGAACCCTTATTGTGTTTGGCCCAAGTTTCTCATATTTGGTACATTCAGTAGAAGTTATGAAACAAAGACCTTTATTTAACCAGATTTAATTCACAATTGTCAAATCTAATGTCTTTCATGTTATTATTCTATCAAAAATATTTTTCTTCAATTGGGGTCACAAATCAACAATCATTATTCATGCATATTTTTCATTTAAAGAGTAGACATACAACATATAGAACAAAGCAGAGAATAAATAAGATATGAAACATATGAAAAATGTATGATAATATGATATTTAACCTAAAAATTAAAATCTATATGGTATGTATGACATGAATGAACTACCTAAATGCAGAACCCCCTCAAGTATAGAAATTTACATTGTCCCCAATGTAAAAATCTAAACAATAAGAGAAAGAAAAATAAAACTCACGAGTTAGATAGGAAGGTCCTTAACTCGTATGCCAATTATAAGTGGTTGACTTCATTGGGTGTAGTGGAAGTACCTGCAAAAGAAGAGAAAAAGGTCCCAAATGGTCCATGTGTCCCAAATGGACAAGGTGCAAATATCTTATTTGAATGAGACAACTAATAGCCATTGTCGTGTTAGCACTTTTCCATATATTTTCCCCCCTATTTTTTAGAGTTTATGATTTTGTTTTGGCCGACACTATATACATCCCCTTACAAATGATCCGAACTCAGGGAGGCACTAAAGCCGACACTAAAACACTAAAATTAATGAATTAAGAATGTTTATCCTGCGTGGGTTGCCTCCCACGAAGCGCTTGTTTAATATCATTAGCTTGACGATTAATCTTGCGTATCACAAATGATCCTATGAACTCATACTAGATGGTGGAGGAAGTGAGTTTACTTTCGTTTTAGGTGTTTTCCCTTTGTCCTTATTTTCAGATTTATGTATGACCCTCAAGCTCTCCTCATGCAGGTTGTAGGGGAGTGTTGAGCTTGCATTTATATAATCACTACCCCCAACCACTTCCTCATCAAAATTCGAAGTGTCACCTACCAATGTGCTTCTCTCAAAGAGATCCTCACATTTCACTTTAGGCATTATTTGAAAGTGCAAGTGTCAAAGTGTTGCACTATTAAATTACCTATGTTTTGATGAAGACGAAGATTCATTGAAAGCTTGAAGACGAGTCAACAAATCAACATGCCATGGACTCAAGGATCTCATATCTAGACTAGGCTTTTACAATAATCACTTTTAGAATCTTATATGTGTGTCCTAGATATTGAGTCTAGGTTAGGTAAACCTAGGTGCAACTCTCACAAGTCTTAAAAATAATCAAATCATTTACATGAGACATGTCATATATATTATTATATGTTCATGCGTTAATCATACATGTTATCTGTGCATCTTAGGAATAATATATTGGTAAAACATGTATAGTTGAAAAGCATAACATATAGGTAGTTTACCATTTTACCATTTAGCTGAAAAATATGTCAGTTAATCGATTAAGGAAGGAGTTAATCGATTAACGTGAATTTTAGTTTTAACATATAACTGTATACCTTAAAACAGTTATTCTCAACAAGGGTTTCTATATAAACTATGTTTTTAGGTCTTGCATTAAGAGATCATTCATTCATTTTTAGAATTGCTAGTTGCATATTTTTCGTGCTCATTTTATGTCATTTTAGGAAGAGAGAAATGCAATGTGAGATAGTGAGAGGTAGTATCATGTTTAGGGTTTAATTATGACATAATTGTATGAGATTAAAGTGTTAACTGTTGCTATCTTTTCTTGCATGATTCTTGTATTTCTTTAGAAGAATTCTAGGATANTATTTTTCGTGCTCATTTGTGTCATTTTAGGCAGAGAGAAATGCATTGTGAGATAGTGAGAAATAATATCATGTTTAGGGTTTAATTGTGATCTAATTGCATGAGATTAATGTGTTAACCTTTGCTATCTTTTCTTGCATGATTCTTTAGAAGAATTTCAGGATAGAAAATCTCTGTTTTCGTACATTAGTTAACTCATACATATTCATGCTTACTTGTGAGTCTTGTATAGGGTTTTTTTAGCTGAGTTTTAATTGTGATATTTTGAGCTACATTGTGCTTGATAATACTATGTTTTTGTGTCGTTTTTGTGTTGTAATAAGGGAAGTCGTCTCTTGGTGTCGTACCACCAAAGAGACCCAATGAGTCTTCACCAAGACTTAGAGGTCTTGAGTTTAGAACATTTTCTTAGCTGGGGCTAGATTGTAAGAAAGGTTTTCTTAGGCGATTAGGCGAGTCAAGCCAATAAATTGGGTTCTTGGATTCAAGAAGGGAGCATCTAAGTTTGCGTATTGGAAGTATGCATGTAAAAATATATTCGTTTCAATATTAGTGAAGAAAATCTCCCGAGATCAGAAGGGGAGGCCTAGATGTAGTTTGAAAGTGGACCCAGGATAAAATTCCTTGTTGTAGGCTTTTTCTATCCTTAATCTCTTTACTTTTCAGGATGTAATATTACCTAATTTTAGCTAATAATTTGGATACTGTAACTTTGATATATTGAGTTTAATTATGTTCAAGCATATTTGTTTTATCTGTATCTGATTATCGGTGAGTGGCTGAGCAATAAGCCATTCTGCAACTTGCTGTTTTCTGAGTGTTAATCGATTAAGACTGAGTGTTAATCGATTAACTAGGGCTTTTTCCAGAATAGGGCTTCGGTGCAAAAAGCGGTAATTGGTTACTGCGACACCTATTCAACCCCCCTTATAGATGTGTTCTGTCCACTGATACCTAACAAGTGGTATCAGAGCTAGTACGACGTGCTAGCTCAACCGCACATGCATGATCCTTAAGGGAAAACAATTGGGTTCCACCAACCCCTTTGGCGGTGATGGCGCATCCATTAACCGCCCTCCCGTATTCAGTGGCGAACGATACGCCTACTGGAAAGTCCGGATAAAGATATTCATTGAAGCCATTGACTCAGATATTTGGGAATCTGTAGTCAATGGGCCTTTCGGCCCAATGCATTTAGCGGACGATGAATAGAAAGAAAATTCTAATAGTCTATGGACCGATGATGAACGTAAAAAGGTTCAATACAACCTACATACTAAAAACATCATCATATTGGCCCTATCATATGACGAATTCTTTCGGGTTTTGCAGTGCCAAAGAAATGTAGGACACTTTACAAGTGACACACGAAGGCACTAGCGAAGTCAGGAGTGCTAGGATGAATGCCCTGACACATGAGTACGAGCTTTTTCGTATGTTGCCAAGTGAATCTATCAGCGACATGTAAAAACGACTCACACAAATAGTAAACCATATAGTTACTCTAGATAAATTTTTTACCAAAGGAGAACTAACTAAGGATCTTAACTCCATGCCTTTGGCAACATTGTTTGGAAAGCTTCAAGAGCACGAGATGGAACTTGGATGCTTGGCGATGCATGAGTAATCAGACCGCAAAAGGAAAGGCATATCTCTTAAAGCAACATCGTCGCAACCTATTGAAGAGAAAGAAGATGCTGAGTCTGATTCAGACATTGATGATGAAACATTGAGCCTTCTCGTACGAAAATTCGGGAAATTCTTAAAGAAAGAAGCGCATGAGTCAACTAGAAAAGGCAAAGGTAACAAAGTGCACTTCACATGCCACGAATGTGGTAAGCTAGGACACATGAGATTTCAATGTCCTACTTACGTCAAGAAAGTTGATTCGGATAAGAGCACTCCTCAGGACTTAAGTCAAAGAAAGCCTACATAGTTTGGGATGTACCAGAGGAGGATACGACATCAACCACGTCAGATGAAGAGGAGACCACCAAGCTATGCTTAATGACCAGAACAAATGAAGCTTGCGAATCAAATTCAAAGGAGGTAAACAATAAGGTATACTCTGACACCTCATCTTCTTTTTCTAATGATTCACCTTCTTATGAGGACAACATTGGTATCTTGATAGTGGATGCTCGAGACATATGACAGGAGATAGATCAAAATTCCTAGATCTATCATTGAAATAAAAATGGTTTATCACGTATGGAGACAACAACAAAGGAAAAATACTTGGTACCGGGACAATTGGCAACTCAACTCAAGCAATGATCGAGAATGTACTATATGTTGAAGGCCTGGAGCACAACCTATTGAGTATCAACCAACTCTGCAACAAAGATAATTGTGTCTCTTTTGACTCTGAGTGTTGCATAATCCGTGACAATTTATCTAATAAGGTCAAATTTGTTGGACATCATATCAACAACATTTATATGGTTAACCTAGAAGATGTCACGATGTTATTTTCAAAATGTTTTATTTCCAAAGAAAATGATTTCTGGCTTTGGCATAGGCGCGTCGCTCATATTCATGCAAAACATCTAGATAAACTATCTAGAAATAATTTGGTTGAGGGTCTACCAAAACTTGATTTTAGACCTCATGAAACTTGTGATACTTGTCAAAAATGTAAACAAGTTAAAAACTCTTTTGGTAAAAAGAATGTAATATCCACAACAAGACCTCTAGAGCTTCTCCATATGGACTTGTTTGGACCTTCACAAATAATGATTTTTGGTGGTAGTTTCTATGCTTTGGTAGTTGTTGACGATTTTTCTAGATTCACATGTACATTATTTTTATCTTCTAAGAGTGATGTTTTCAAATCTTTCAAAAACCTTGCCAAACAAATTGAAAATCAGTTTAATCTTAAAATTGCATTCATTCGATCCGATCATGGTAGCGAGTTTGAAAACCACCAGTTTGATGAATTTTGTAATACACATGGTATCATGCATCAGTTCTCGGCTCCTCGTACCCCTCAGAAAAATGGAGTTGTTGAGAGGAAGAATCGAGTTATAGAGGAGCTTGCTAGAACCATGCTAAACGAAAGCAAGGTTCCTAAGTACTTTTGGGCTGATACAGTACATACTGCTTTCTATGTGATAAATCGTATACTCTTGAGGCCTACTTCTTTGAAAACTCCTTATGAACTTTTAAAAGGCCAAAAACCTAATATTGCTCATTTTCCTGCTTTTGGATGTAAATGCTTTATTTTAAATAATGGAAAAAGAGCGCTAGGAAAATTTGATTCAAAGCAGATGAGGGTATATTTTTAGGGTACTCATTTCATAGTAACGCTTATCGAGTGTTTAATAAATATTTCATGAAAGTAGAAGAGTCTGTACATATTCATTTTGATGAATCTTCTCCAAAAGAGAAGAGAAAGGTATTTTATGATGATGTTGCAGGTACTTTAGAAGAAGCATACTCTAAGGACATGGACTAGGACAAAGAACAACAAGCAGGGCAAATTGGCCAAGATGAGCATTAGGACATGCCAATTGCGTGGAAGACTAATAAAGATCACCCACTTGACAAAGTTATAGGTGATATCTCTACGGGGGTGGTAACCCGTAGTTCTTTACGTAATTTTTGTAACTTTGTTGCTTTTGTATCTCAAATCGAGCCAAAGACCATCAATGAGGCCATTGAGGATGTGCGCTGGGGTATAGCTATGCAAGAAGAACTAAACCAGTTCGAGCGCAATAATGTATGAGACTTGGTCCCTAAGCCAAAAGAACATCCAATGATTGGTACTAGATGGGTCTTCCAAAATAAACTAGATGAATCTGGCTTGATCATTAGAAATACGACACACTTAGTGGCCAAAGGCTACAACTAGGAGGAAGGCATCGATTATGATGAGACCTACACTCCTGTAGTCAGATTAGAGTCCATTAGGGTGCTTTTATCCTTTGCATCGATTATGAACTTTAAGCTCTTTAAAATGGATGTTAAGAGCGCCTTTCTGAATGGCTACATTTGAGAGGAGGTGTATGTTGATCAACCTTCCGGCTTTGAAAATTTTAAATATCCGAAACATGTGTATAAGCTCAAGAAGGCTCTCTATGGCCTGAAACAGGCTCCTAGAGCTTAGTATGACACATTGAGCTTTTTCCTTTTGGAAAAAGGGTTCTGAGGGCTATGGTTGATACTGCCCTCTTTATTCATAGATTAGATGATCATGTATTATTAGTTCATATATATGTTGAGGATATAATTTTTGGATCTACTAATGACATTCTTTGTAAAGAATTTTCTGAGATGATGCATGGAGATTTTGAGATGTCGATGATGGGTGAGCTGCCTTTCTTCCTTGGGCTACAAATTATACAAATGGAAAGTGGCATCTTCATTCATCAATTAAAGTATTGCAAGGAGTTACTCAAAAAGTTCGACATGGAAAAATGTAAAGAAGCCTCCACATCTATGGCGTCCGCTTGCTATCTAGACAAAGACGAAAAGGGAAAAACTATTGAGGTAACCAAGTATCGAGGGATAATCGACTCTTTATTATATTTGACTACGAGCCGCCCCGATATTATGTTTAGTGTTTGCATATGTGCTAGATTTCAAGCATTACCTAAAGATTCACATTATAGTGTTGTTAAACGTATCATGAGATATTTAAAAGGAACAATAAATATGGGATTATGGTATCCTAGGGATGCCTCATTATCCTTGGTAGGGCATTTCGATTTCGACTTTGCTGGATGTAAGCTAGATCGTAAGAGCACTAGTGGGACTTGTCACTTATTAGGCAATTCCTTAGTTGCATGACATAGTAAAAAGCACGCCTATGTTTTTTTGTCCACCGCCGAAGCGGACTACATTGCTGCCGGTGTGTTGTGCTCAAATCCCATGGATGAAGCAACAACTTAAGGACTTTGGTCTAAAACTAGAAAAGGTCCCCATTAAATGTGATGGTACAAGTGTCATAAACCTATCCAAGAATACTGTCTTGCATTAACCAAGCATATAGAAATTAGACATCACTTCTTGCATGATCATGTTCAAAAAGGCGATTGTGTGCTTGAATTTGTTGAAACTACTAAGCAATTATATGATATTTTTAACAAAGCCCTTCACACGAGATACTTTCTATGTTCTTCGAAGAGAACTTGGAATCCTTGATGAAAAATATATTGATTAAAATCGTCTAACTCTTTATTATGTGCTTCTCATGCTAAATGTCTAATATGCTTCAAAATGAATATTTGTTGAATGCATTCCATTCCTAATATGATTCATGATCTTGCTGCGTGGGAAAAATATAATGTTTTGGGCCTCACCCTTAACAATGTAATTGTTAGCATGTATTACTTTGGTTATAATAAATTTCTTGTACAAACTGTCAAGAATCTAATATAATTGTTCTTTCTTATGAAGTTTACATCCTTGAGGTACGATATCCCCAATGAAGGAGTTTTATAGGTTTTATTGGAGAAGAATGGGTTTGAGAAACTAGAAATTGAGGTTTATACCACTATGTCACGATGTATTCTCCCTCACCTTAGTTTGTTGAGTGAGTGGTTCCCTTTAAGTGTGATTCATGATCTAGTATAATATGTTCTATATGTATATGTGGTTGCTTAAAATTGCTTGATATATGTTAGAAATCTTTGCATGCTTCTAAAGCTCAAAAACCTTTTTGATTCCACAAATCTGATGCCTATTAATCGATTGACCATGAGTCTTAATCGATTAAAATGAGTTCCAGTAGCCAACACTTTATCTTTCACGAAATTTAATCGATTAACATTCCACCTTAATCGATTACCTGAGCTCATTTTTCTGAAAATCTAGAATTTTAACTATGATTAATCGATTAAGCACTACTTTTAATTGATAAACGGTAGCAGATAAATTTGAACCAGAAGTGTTTTTTGCCATTTTTTCAAAACTTCTTTATCCCCTTTTCTCTTAAAATCTTAGAGGCAACAACATAATCTTAATTCTTAGCCAAAAAGAAGAATAAACCTCACCCTCTACCCACATTGTACTTCATTCCATCTCATTCCCTCTCAAATTGGTAAAGGAAACCCCACTTTTGCATTTCCAAACCCTAAGGTTAGGTTCCCCCCAAAAAAATCCTTTTCAACTCGGTTCTTGCATTCAAATGGAAAGAGGACAGTCAAAAAAGATTAAGACAACTGCTCAACGCCCATGAAGGACTCCCATTCCTACACTACCGATTCTGAATGTAAGGCAGAACCGTGGAGAGCCCTACTTCTCTGTCATATAGTGGGAGACTCGATTGTCAAAGTTTCAGGGCAAGAAACCAACCTACATCAGGTATGCCGTTCTAACCTGGTAGGCGGAGCAAAAATTTGAATTTTCGCAAGGTATGCAAGCTCAAGGAGCTGTCACCTTCTTAGAACTAAAGGGAAATATTTACACTGCTTTGGTTAGAGAATTTTACGCCAACTTTAGATACAAGGATGACAAGTATTGGTATATTGTTTCTGGAAAGTTGTTTGAGCCGAGTGAGGATATTTTCATGAATATGGGAGGTTTATCCACAATGGTGCTAGCATTGGTAATTGTGACTGGGTCAAGAATTCATTCGATGGTGCTGAGGTTTTCAAGTCTTGCTTGAGAGGTCCCCATATGTATATCCAAGGAGAATTAACAAAAGCTGGGTCATTATCTATGGAAAATAGACTGTTACACTATCTGATAGCGTACATCTTAGTTCAGAGAAACAAAAATCATGTGAATGATTTAAGGTTTATGTATGATGTTAAGGAAAATGTTATGATTAATTGACCTGAGGAGATCCTGATGGTCATGTATGGTGTGTCAACATCACAATCCAAGCGGCTTCCCTATAGCATATTCATTTTGAGGATCATCGACTATCTGCATATTGATGTGTCTGATACCATCATCATGCAGTCTTCCGATAAAGATCACCTGGTTGGTGAAAGTTTGATCCACAAGATGGGTATCTACAAGTATGGAAATACCAAGAGGATTACAACACTACTATGGATTTGGACTTATCTGGAGATGAGGATCAGGCAGGAACATATCAGCATAATGTAGGAACTCAGGGGGAGTCGTCTAGAATAGAACCACAGGTACCACCCTTTGGATTAGCCCAGTTGGATGCAATGGAGTAAAGGCTAAATAATAGAATGAATTTGCATTTTCAGTCTTTAAAGGACTCTTACCATATAGAATTGGACGAATTTGAGGGACGTCAGGTTGCCTACATTGATAACCACTATCAATCTATGTGGAGCTTTGTTCAAAACGCTGTTGAAGCACAAAATGATAGGTTTTGTGCAGAATTTGAGAAGTTGAGAGTCCTCATTTAGGGAGATAGTAGTCTGACAGTTCCTGATCACAGAGACCTTCCTCGGTATCCTTAGATTAGAAGACCTTAGACCCTAGGTTGCCTTTGGTTTAGTTCTTCTATTGGCTAATTTTCATGTATTTTGGTGTTTTGTACTCTTGAGACATATTTCTCTTTGCTTTTGTTTGGGTTGTAATAGTTTCTATCTACTTTTACTGAACATTTATCACTTGGTATGCATGAGATTGAACTTTAATCGTTACTGGTTTTGTATTATGTAGCTTATATCATATGCATATGTATGTCATATATAGTATGAATTATGTTTAACGGTACTTGACCATGATTGGTTATCTCCATCTATTTTGTTTGATTGAGCCTGTTGTATACATGTTGTCATAATAATGCTTGATCATTCTATGCTCAATTGGTTATTGCATAACCTTCCATGCCATTAAACTTGTTCATTTACTATATTATGTCAATTTAATCGATTAACCTATGCTCTTAATCGATTAAGTGGGTGTAAACATGTGCACTTGTTCAAGTTTCCTTCAACTGGTTAATTACTTGAATCCCCAATTTTAATTGATTGATTAGAGTTTTAATTTCATTATATAACTTTTCTTACTTTTGACTAGATTAATTCGTTTATCTTTTTGATAATGTCAAAAGGGGGAGAAAGGTTGCTTTGTTGTTTGATGTGCATTTGCAGGTTGTAAATAATATTCAGCTTCTCTTGTCTAGCTATGCGCTTTAACTTTGAAATTAACAACCATGCATTCTATGACCATCATCAAGCTATGCATCAAAACAAGATTTGGTGTGGAGTTTGTCATCATCAAAAAGGGGGAGATTGAAAGTGCAAGTGTCAAAGTGTTGCACTATTAAATTTCCTAAGTTTTGATGAAGACAAGGATTCATTGAAAGCTTGAAGATGACTCAACAAATCAACATGCCATGGACTCAAGGATCTCATATCTAGACTAGGCTTTTACAATAGTCACTTTTTGAGTCTTAGATGTGTGTCCTAGATATTGAGTCTAGGTTAGGTAAACCTAGGTGCAATTCTCACAAGTCTTAAAAATAATCTAATCATTTACATGAGACATGCCATCTAGATTATTATATGTTCATGCATAATCATACATGTTATCTATGCATCTTAGGCATAATATATTGGTAAAACATGTATAGTTAATAAGCATAACATATAGGTAGTTTACCATTTTACCATTTAGCTGAAAAATATGATAGTTAATCGATTAAGGAAGGAGTTAACTAATTAACGTGAATTCGGTTTTAACAGATAACTGAATACCTGAAAATATTTATTCTCAACAACCCGTTAATCGATTAAAAAGGCACTTAATCAATTAACTGGGTCTTAGAAAGGGTTTCTATATAAACTGTGTTTTTAGGTCTTGCATTAAGAGATCATTCATTCATTTTTAGAATTGCTAGTTGCATATTTTTCGTGCTCATTTGTGTCATTGTAGGCAGAGAGAAATGCATTGTGAGATAGTGAGAGATAGTATCATGTTTAGGGTTTAATTGTGATCTAATTTCATGAGATTAATGTATTAACCTTTGCTATCTTTTCTTGCATGATTCTTGCATTTCTTTAGAAGAATTATAGGATAGAAATTCTGTGTTTTCGCACATGAATTAACTCATACATATTCATGCTTACTTGTGAGTCTTGTATAGGGTTTTTTTAGCTCAGTTTTAATTGTGATATTTTGAGCTACATTGTGCTTGATAATTGTTGAAAGCGTTATTAGGTGTTTATTTTAGTTGGGAGTTTTCTTCTCTCAACAAATCGTCCTGACAACAATGTCAATTTGTTGAAAGATTAACACTCTCATTTTCGTTATGTTCCTTTTTTAAGTAAGAGAACTCAGTTTTATTCTTTGTTCACCATCTTGGCTTTGTTGAACTAAATTCCAACGCCGGTATAATAGTTTCAAGAATATTCCAGTTACAACTTACTTTCTTAATAATCATGTGAATAAGTCATTCATTCTTTGCCCCATCTCGGCTTTGTTAGAATAAATTCTAACGCCGGTATAATGGTATCGAAGCAATTACCTATTACATAATTATTAAGTACCTTTGAATACCATCTCGGTTTTGTGGAATAAATTCCAACACCGGTTTAATGGTATTCTAATATATAAAAGTGATGAATAGTTAGTTGTTAGAAACA
>NC_032027.1:7973565-7973974 GCF_001865875.1 Lupinus angustifolius
CATTAAGTTCTTCTCAAACAAATTATATTAACCAAAGCACCAACTTGAATGATTAAAATCCAAACTTCTGTAAATTAAGAAGAAGTAGAAATTACTTAACCTTGTTCAAAAGAAAATGTTTAGGAGCATGAGCTATCCATCCAAGGATTGGATGCTTTTGAGTTCCAAATGAGAGTACAAAATTGATTTTTGTATCTCATTTGCCTTCTCCTTTTCTCCTCTTGAATTCTAACTAAAAATTACAAAGACTTACTTGAAAATGAAAATTCTAAACTAAGAAATGAAAAGAGAATTCCTAGATGAGAGAATTCTGGCCTTCATGTGTTTTTGAGAGGATTTTATGAAGAAATGGTGTATTCCAACCTCTTTTGCTCAAAGGAATTGGCCTCTATTTATAGGCCCCATGCCA
>NC_032027.1:7974074-7974505 GCF_001865875.1 Lupinus angustifolius
CTTAGTCACCTCCTTGTGCATGACTCACCAAAGCTAGTTGTGGGCTATGAGACCTAGCTATTGTGAGCTACTTCTGAAAAGCCTATGGTGGGCTACTTGAGGTGAGGTCATGGATGACTTCATGGTTTGCTTGATGGTTAAGTCAAGTCTGGTAAGCACCGCCCAGCGCACCTGCTTCACCGCTGAGCTGCTTGTTCAGCAGCTTCTGACCGTGTTGACTGGGACGTGGCTTGGTGCTTGCTGATCTGGCCAGGAGTCTAGTTCTCCGCTAAGCAGCTTGGTTGGACCACTGAGCAGCTTGTTCAGCAATTTGGTCTTGTGCCAAGCTCGTGTCTGACCGTGTCAAGCATATTTCTGACCATGCCAGGCCTAGTCTGGTGCTAGGCTGAGCGGCTAAGCAGGTCCGCTCAGCTGCCTGGTTGAGCAGTTTG
>NC_032027.1:7974605-8034317 GCF_001865875.1 Lupinus angustifolius
TGTATTGTTTTTGTGTTGTAATAAGGGAAGTCGTCTCTTGGTGTCGTACCACCAAAGAGACTCAATGATTCTTCACCAAGACTTAGAGGTCTTGAGTTTAGAACGTTTTCTTGGCTGGGGCTAGATCATAAGAAATGTTTTCTTAGGCGATTAGGTGAGTCAAACCAAGATATTGGGTTAGATTCAAGAAGGGAGCATCTAAGTTTGTGTATTGGAAGTGTACATGTAAAATACATTCGTTTCAATATTAGTGAAGAAAATCTCCCAAGATCAGAAGGGGAGGCCTGGATGTAATTTGAAAGTGGACCCGCAAACGAAGCATGATAAAATTCCTTTGGAGGCTTTTTCTATCCTTAATCTCTTTAATTTTCAAGTTGTAATATTGCCTAATTTTAGCTAATAATTTGGATACTATAACTTTGATATATTGAGTTTAATTTTGTTCAAGCATATTTATTTTATATGTATCTGATTATCGGTGAGTGGCTGAGCAATAAGCCATTCTACAACTTGCTATTTTCTGTGAGTTAATCGATTAAGACAGAGTGTTAATCGATTAACTGAGGCTTTTTCCAGAATAGGGCTTCGGTGCAAAAAGCGGTAATTGGTAACCGCGACACCTATTCAACCCTCCTTCTAGGTGTGTTCTATCCACTGATACCTAACACTACTTGGTTTTGCATATCAACCCTGCAACATGAGTCCTCAAGTGAAGATTGTTTAATAGATTTAGCAATATCAAATTTTACCTTTTCATCCCATATGCTTAGAGAAAGTTTTTCATTTTTAACATCAATTATAACTCCAAAGGTAGTCAAAAATGGTCTACCTAGTATGATTGGAATTTGTGCATCTTCTTCCATCTCTAGTATTACAAAATCTGTTGGAATGTAAAACTTCTGAACTTTGATAGGAACATCCTCCAAGATGCCTATAGGGAATTTAACTAACCTTTTCGCTAATTGAAGTTATATAGTAGTGGGTTTTAGTTCACCCACATGCAATTTTTTACACATGGATAAAGGCATGAGGCTCACACTTGCCTTTTAGTCACATAAAGCACAGTCAAAATTAGTGTTACCAATTAAGCAAGGGATAGAGAAACTACGAGGATCTTTTAGTTTTGGAAGCAATTTATTTTGAATTAAAGTACTGTACTCCTCAGTTAAAATAATTGTTTCATAATCCTCTAGTCTTCTCTTTTTAGATATAATATCCTTAAGAAATTTCATGTACGCATGTATTTCCTGTAGTGCCTCACTAAAGGGTAGTTCAATATATATTTTCTTAAGAATATCTAAGAATTTCTCATATTTATTTTCTAACTTTGCCTTTGCAATACTCTGGGGAAAAGGAATTGGAGGTACATACGACGGTGGAGCTACATACTTAGACACGTTTTCAGAATTTGGTTTCTCTTCAGGGAGTTGTGTCTCAGTATGTTTCTCTCCCTTTTGTATATCATTCTCAGTTCGTGGAACATCATTGAGTTCCTTCCCACTCCTTAATCGGATAGCCTTACAATGTTCATTATTTGGATTTTTCTTTGGCTGTCCTGGAAACATCCATATTTGTCTATTAAAGTTGCTAGCTTGTTAGGCAATTTGTGTTTCTAACATTTTTCCATGGATGGTTATGTTTTCTATCTTAGAATTCAAATCATTGAATATATTTGCAACATTTTTATTAATCATGATTTGATCCTCTTGAAATTTATTAAGGTTAGCAAGTAATTTTTCCTGACCTTCCATTATTGTTATAAGAGTGGGATCAATACGAGAATATAGTACCCGTGGAAACCGTGTTGGAGGTTTCCTATTACCTTGCTCATCCCGGTGTTGATGATTTAGAATGTTGTTACTCCTCCAGGAAAGATTGGGATTGTTCTGCCTGTATGGTGGGTTGAATTGCTGTCCACTCCTGTCCTTATAATCATAATAATTGCATGATTCAGGTTGTTCATTTGCCTAAGATCCATGTACAAGTTCAGTGAATTGTTTATATTCAGACCATTCATGCACTTTTGTTCCACACCCCTCACATGTTGCAGTAGACCCAATAACATTAACATGGTACTTTTCTTGCTTTCCAAACCTTTGAGAAAGGTTATCCAGCATGGAAATTACCTTCTCCATCTTATTGCCTGAATATTATGCACCAGACTCTTTTCTTGGATGGTGTCTCCTCTCATTCGCCCATTGATGATGATTGGAAACTACATTCTCTATGATCTTTGAAGCAAAATCAATTCCTTTGCACATAAAGCACCACCTGCTGAAGAGTCCAACAATTGTTATGATAGAAAGTCTAGCCTACTGTAGAAGTTCTGAACCAACGTCCATGGTGGAATGCCATGATGAGGGCAAGCTTTAGTTAAATCATTTAATCTTTCCCAAGCTTCAGCAATTGAATCCCTATCCTTTTGACTAAAGTTTTGAATGAGGTGCCTATAGTGCACAATTTTGGGAGGAGGGAAATATTTGTTAAGAAAAGCCTCCTCAAAAGTTCACCATGTTGGCTGAACTTCAGTACTTTTATTTCTTAGCCATTTCTTAGCTCTATCTCTAAGGGATTATGGAAACATGTGGAGACGAATGACATGTTCAAAAGCCCCATGGATCCTAACAGTCTCACATAATTCCAAGAACTGATCAATATGGGCATTTGGATCTTCATGAGCTCCTCCTCCAAATTGGTTTTACATCACCATTTGGTTTAGAGCAGATGGCAAAGAAAAGTTCCTGCCTCAATAGTTGGGCGGATTATTCCTGGACGTGAACTACGAGCATTAGGGGCTGCATAGTCGTGAAGTGGTTTTTCTCCCCTTTCAGCCATTGTTTGTATACACACACGTCTTTCTCTTGCTCTTTCTCTTTGTCGCCTTCTTCTTCTACGAAAAGTCCATTCTAGCTCTGAGTAGTAATTTGAAATTTGCATAAACCAAATGGGCAACCTATAGAGGTACCAAGAAAAAGGAAAACGCATAATACAATAGAGTAAAGTAATGAATTAATTGAGAATTATAGAAATTTTGACAGAGTCTCCGACAATGGCGTCAAAACCTTGATAATGCAAATTGCAAGTGCACGATTATGTCGTCAAGTAATAAAATATTGATCCCACGAGGACTGGAAAACTCCTATAATTATAATAATTAATTTATACTTAACTCAAATAAAGAAATAAAATTGAATTTAGAACGACTGAGAAATTAACAAGAATAATTATGAAAGTATTAAAAAAGATTGAAATCTAGTTTAGAGAGAGTTCCCAGGATAATGATTACCGCATTTACACTCACAAATCCTTGTTTTGCTCCTTTTCATGAACTTTAAGTTGTGAGGGTGAATTTCTCCTTGATATGTGTCATCCTCTCTCAAGCTCCGACATGTGTACTTAATTGAAGTCGCACCTACTCTCGTGGTACGATTATCAATCAAATCCTTTACTTGGATCTTTCTATCCAATTTCTTCGTAGAAACACATGGTGAATTCTAGAGACCCCCGAGAATCCTAATACTACTATCGTGAATTAGGATTCTAGTTTGAATAACTGAATGGTCAGATAGTTGGATTCACCTCTTGGTCTGTTCCCAATGTATCTAAGTGGTGTAATTTGTTGGTCATACAACTCACAAGAATAAAACTTAGTTTAATGATTCAACTCACAACACTCAATGAAATAGAAGTAAGAACAGGTGTTTATTGAATGTAAAAGGGCATAACCCCAATCCTAGAAACAAAGGGAATTACTCACTCATGATGTAGAAGAGAATCCCAAATTCTAAATTAGAAAATTGTAATATAAAGTATGAAGTTATAAAGTTGTAAAGTTGTCAAGTCATCCTTGAGGGAGAACCCTTATTTATCCTAATTACAAAATATTGGGCTAAGCCCCACAAAACAAATCTAAAAAATAAAAATATAATATAACATCTTTGACTTGTTTGACTCTTCAATTGGTCTTGGCATAGCCTCAATACTGAATTTCATCTTCTTGCACCCAATCTCTATGCTTTTTGACTTTAATCCATTCAAACTGCACAACATAGCCAAAACACCAACTCAACCTGATCAAAGAGAAATAAAAGCTAAAAGTTATCCTAAAGTCCTAATTATGTCCTAAAATGCAAGTTAAATGCAATGCAAATGTAGCATGATTTCACACTCATCACCCATCCTAAGATATCTCTTATCGGGAATGCTTCTAGTGGGACCCAATTGTAACATCAACAAAGGAAAACCTCATCTCCACTACAAACTACCGCTAAATCACCCTAGACTGCCCAATGGCCAAGACTCTTATGGTCAGACGATCTTGCTGCGTGGGAAAAACATAATGTTTCGGGCCTCGCCCTTAACAATGTAATTGTTAGCATGTATTACTTTGGTTATAATAAATTTCTTGTACAAATTGTCAAGAATCTAATATAATTGTTCTTTCTTATGAAGTTTACATCCTTGAGGTACGATATCCCCAATGAAGGAGTTTTATAGGTTTTATTGGAGAAGAATGGGTTTGAGAAACTAGAAATTGAGGTTTACACCACTATGTCACGATGTATTCTCCCTCACCTTAGTTTGTTGAGTGAGTGGTTCCCTTTAAGTGTGAACGAGTAGAGTGTCTAACTTTGGAAGCTTTGGAAGTAAACACAAAATCAAATTAGTGAGTTTTTGAGTTAAATTTTTGCATGATAACCCTAAGGTAAAGACATATTTTAACGTATCATGGACTTAATCACTTTCATCCATCTGATCCAAGATTATATATTCTTGAACCATCCTTTATCATTGAAAGTTTTGTTTAAGAAAACAATCCTTTTTAAAATAAGACTTTAACAAAGCTTGTACCTTTATCTTTAACACAATTTATTACTTTCATGAAGACTTTTTAAGGTATATTCCCCACTTTAAAGGAAGTTTCTTAACCAAAATCAACACTTTAAATCAAGATTTCTTAAGTTAAACTTACCATTTTAAAGTAAGCTTATCTTAACAACGTCCACGCTATAACTAATCTACCATCCAACACTTCATAACACTTTAAGTTTATAAAGTCAAGACTTTTATAAGTCATCTTTTATCCCAAATCATTACTTGAAATTAGAAATCAAAGGATATCATTTACTAATTAAACCCTTAACACATACTACTTTAAAACAACACTTTTTCAATAAAAACTCATCCATTTCCTTAATATGGTTCACAACTTCACTAATTTGCCCAAAGGGTGTCATCCAACAACATTTCATTATAGGTAATCACATGGTACTTTAGTGTTGATAGCACATCTATTAACCACACTAACAACACTACTTTACACTTTAAAGTACACTTAAACTCATAAAAATTTTGGATTTCAAAAATAGAAAATAAACTTTTCCTAGACACATATAGGCCACGTTTTTTAGACCAAATGGCAAGGAAAATGTTTTGATTTTTCAACTTATCATTAAACACGTTAAATGTTCCTTTGATGTACAAATCATCACCTTTACACACATTGAAACACCAACCTCACATTTTTTATAAAAATAAACTATTATAAACTTGTCAAATGCTATGATTTTTCAAGTCAAAAACAAGTGGAAAGATCCAATCTTTATATGGTTTAAAAGCTCCTTAAATGTTTCTTTGATATACAAATCATCATCTTTAAACACATTCAAACACCAACATTATATTTTCTAGCAATAAATAGAAAAATAAACTATTCTGCACTTGTTCAAAGCTATGGTTTTTCAAGCCAAAAACAAGTGGAAAAATCCAAACTTTACATGGTTTAAAAACTCCTTAAAGGTTCCTTTGATATCAAAATCATCATCTTCAAACATATTCAAACACCAACATTATATTTTCTAGCATTAAATAGAAAAATAAATTATTCTGTACTTGTTCAGGACTATGGTTTTTCAAGCAAAAAACAAGTGAAAAAATGTAAGCTTTACATGGTTTAAAAACAAAAAAATACTTGGATCCAAAACATTAAAAAGAGAACAGCCCCATGAACAACATAAAAAAAGGATAACTATCTAATGATGTATGTGAGAGAGATTGAGAAAACAAAGAGAGAAATACCTTGAAATCTCTTTGAAATACTTAAGATGTAAAGTGAGAAAGTGAGGAGATCAAATGTTCTCCCTCAAGGCCAAGGGTTGCCTTTATAGAGAGGAAATAAGATTTTCAGGAAAAAAATCAAGCTGGATTTCCAAAATCATATGGATGTAAGGAGTTTATGAGTGATTTTTGGGGATTGTGCAAAAGATTATACTTTTGCTTCTTCCACAAGCAAGCTTGACTCATGGATGGTGATGTGACTAATGTGATAAAAAATCGTGATTAAAACCATACTCGAGTCTTGTCGGCTAAAACTTGGTCGAAGATTAAAAATTTCCCGATTTAGGGTTACGTTTAGAATGTCGAAACTTAGATTTCAGATGAAAAATATCTAGAGATAAGTTATGGACAAACTTGGTGTCTATTTTGACTCGAAATAATATTTTGAAGCGAATGGTGTAACAAGAATTCGATTATGAGTTACGGAACTCAAAAATCACCTTTTGAGCCGAATTTAGGGTGAATTTGTGCCCGAAAGAGGCCCGAAGACTTTTCGTCTCAGAAAATTATGAAAATTTACCATAAATTAGGAAATCATTATAAAAAACTAAAACTCAACTTAGGTTTAGCCTAAATCACTACCAATTAATTTCTCAAATTAATCACTAGTAAATTAAATATTTAATAAAACACACACATAAAATCACGATGTTACAATCCTCCCCAACTTATAAGATTTTCGACCTCGAAAATTAAGCATAAATTTTAGGAAAGCAGATAGGGGTTGGACTCCTTCATTTTGTTCTCGACTTCCCAAGTTGCATATTCTCCATTTGTTTGGCTCTAGATAACTTTAACTAAGGCAATCTCTTAGTCTGACAACATTTTCACACTTTGATCATCTACGAGGGCATAGTTTCAAATGTGATATTATCTTTTAGCTGGATTGAATCAAGTTCGATGATATATGATAAGTCACTAATGTATTTTTTGAGTTGGGACACATGGAAGACATTATGTAGGTTTGACAATAAAAGGGCAAGGCTATTTGGTAAGCTATTGGTCCGATTTTTCTAAGGATTTGGTAAGGACCTATGAACTTAGGGGTAAGCTTACAAGCTCTAAGTATTCTACCAATACCAATTGTTGGAACCAATCTCATGAAGACATGATCTCCTTCCTCACAACTGAGAGGGTTCCTCCTTTTGTCATAGTAGCTCTTATGCCTGCTCTGAGCTGCCTTCATATTTTCCCTTATCATTATGATTTTTTCTGTCGTCTGCAGAACCAAATCAGGTCCTAGTATCAGATTCTCTCCCGCTTCAAACCAACATAACGGTGTTCTGCACTTTCTACAGCTAAGAGCTTCATACGACGCCATGCCGATACTTGAATGAAAGTTTTTGTAGTAGGTGAACTCTATCAGATGCAGATAGTCCATCCAACTTCCAGAGTGTTCCAATGCACATGCTCTAAGTAGATCTTCCAATGACTAAATAGTCCGTTTTTATTGGCCATCGGTCTACGAGTGGTAAGCCGAACTCCTACTCAATTTGGTACCTAAAGCCATCTGTAGGCCCTTCCAAAACTTCAAAGTGAAGCACAGATCTCTATCCGAGATGATATTTGTAGGAATCCTGCAATCAGACAATTTATTTGGTATACAAATCTACCAGTCTCTCCAAAGAGTACTTTATGTTGATCGATAGGAAGTGAGTCGTCTTCGTCAAACGATCTACTATAACCCAAACATCGTCATATCCTTTCCGAGTCCATGGAAAACCGCTTGCCAAATCCATTGCAATGTTATCCTATTTCCAAATAGGGATTTCTAACAATTGGAGTTATCCACCAGTTTGCTTGTGCTCAATCTTCGTCTTTTGGCACACTAAGCAGCGTGAGACATACTCTGCCACTTTTATCTTCATACTAAGACCACTAGAACATTTTCTTCAAGTCTTGGTACATCTTGGTTGCTCTAGTATGAATACTCAACTTACTCTTATGGGTTTCTTCCAAAATCGTCATTCTCAAATTTGGGTACTTAGCACACAGATCCTATTCTTGCATCTTAGTACTCCATCGACTCCTTCTTGAAATTTTGCTGCCTTACCCGATTCCAACAGTACTATCTTCTCTTGTAGTTCTGGATCTGAACTTTGTAGACCTTTGACTTGATCTACAAACTCGTTGGTAATGGTGAGCATCCCTAAGGCCATGCTCTTAGGTTTCATTTGGACACCCAGATTCAAATTTCTAAACTCTTCTATTAGTTTCATCTCTCTGACCATCATGGTGGACATGTGCAGAGATTTCCTACTCCAGGCATCAAGCACCACATTAGCTTTCCTAGGGTGGTACTGAAGATCAAAGTCGTAGTCCTTAAGGAATTTCATCCATCGTCTTTGCCTCATGTTCAGTTCCTTCTGGTCAAACAAATACTTCAAACTCTTATGATCGCTGAAGACTTCAAATCCCACCCCATAGAGATGATACTTTCAAGTCTTTGCCTCTTGAAGCATAAGCCACTAACGAGTGTGAAATTATGCTACATTTGCATTGCATTTGACTTGCATTTTAGGACATAATTAGGACTTTAGGATTGCTTTTAGCTTCTATTTCTCTTTGTTCGGGTTGAGCGGGTGTTTTTGGCTATGTTGTGCAGTTTGGATGGATTAAAGCCAAAACGATTAGAGTTTGGGTGCAAGAAGATGAAATTTAGTGTTGAGGCTATGCGAAGACAAATTGAGGAGCCAAAAGAAGTCATAGATATTATATTATATTCCTATTTGTTAGATTTGTTTTGTTGGGCTTAGCCTAATATGTTGTAATTAGGATAAATAAGGATTCTCCCTCAAGGATGAAGACACTTTACACTTTAATTACAATTCTCTAATTTAAAATTTGGGATTCTCTTCTATATCATGAGTTAGTAATTCCCTTTGTTTCTAGGATTGGGGCTATGACATTTTACAATTAATAAAAACTTGTTCTTACTTCTATTTCGTTGAATCGTTAAACTAAGTTTAATTCATGTGAGTTGTCTAGCCAAAAAATGACACCTCTTAGTTACATTAGGGAAGGATCGAAAGGTGAACCCAATTATCGGACCATTTAGTTTTTCAAACTAGAATCCTAATTCATGAGAGTAGTATTAGGATTCTCGGGGGTTTCTGGAATTCACCTTGGGTTGCTATGAAGCGATTGGATAGAAAGATCCAAGTAAAGGATTTGATTGATAATTGTACCATGAGAGTAGGTGCGACTTCAATGGAGTACACGTGCCGAAGCTCGAGAGAGGATGACACATATTAGAGAGCAATTCACCATCCCAACTTAAAGTTCGTGAAAAGGAGAAAAACAAGGATTTGTAAGTGTAAAGGCGGTAACCCTTATCTTGGGAACTATTCCTAAGTTAGATTTTAATTATTTTTAATATTTTCATAATTATTATATCCAATTGTTATAAATTCACCTTTAATTCCTATTTGAGTTAAGGATAAATTAATTGCTATAATTAAAGGAATTTTCTAGTCCTCGTGGGATCAATATTTTATTACTTGACGATATCATCGTGCACTTGCGATTTGCCCTATCAAGTTTTTGGCGCCGTTGCTAGGGACTATTTCACAATTTCTTTAATTCTCAATTAATTCATTACTTCACTCTAGTGTATTACGCGTTTTCCTTTTTCTCGGTACCTCTGCAGATTGGGCATTTGGTTTATGCAAAGTTCAAATTACTACTAATAGCTAGAAAGGACTTTTTGTAGAAGAAGAAGACAACAAAGAGAAAGAGTAAGAGAAATACGTATACGTGTACAAACAATCGCAGAACGAGATGAGAAACCACTTCGCGACTACGCAGCCCCTAATGCTCGCAGTTCACGTCCTAGAATAATCCGCCCAACTATTAAGGCATAAAACTTTTCTTTGCCATCTGCTCTGATCCAAATGGTGATGTAAAACCAATTTGGAGGTGGATCTGATGAAGATCCTAATGCCCATAATGACCAGTTCTTGGAATTCTGTTAGATAGTAAGGATTCATGGGGCTTCTAAAGATGCCCTTCGTCTCTGCATGTTCCCATATTCCCTTCGAGACAGAGCTAAGACATATCTAAGGAATCAAAACGCTGAAATTCAAGCAACATGTGAACCTTGGAAGAGGCTTTTCTCAATAAATACTTCCCTCCTTCCAAAACTGTGCACTATAGGCACCTCACCCAGAACTTCAGTCAAAAGGATGGGGAGTCAATCGCTGAAGCTTGGGAAAGATTAAATGAGTTGACTGAAGCTTGCCCGCATCATGGTATTCCAACTTGGATGTTGGTTCAGAACTTTTATAATGGGCTAGACTTTCCATCAGAATAATTGTTGGACTCTTCAGTAGGTGGTGCCTTTATGTGCAAAGGAATTGATGTTGCTTCAAAGATCATAGAGAATATAGTTTCCAATCATCAGTAATGGGAGAATGAGAGAAGACACCATCCAAGAAGAGACTCTGATGCATAATATTCAGGCAATCAAATTGATAATCTAATTTCCACATTGGAGAACCTTTCTCAAAGATTTGGAAAGCTAGAAAAGTATCATGCTAATGCTATTGGGTCTACTACAACATGTGAAGGGTGTGACACAAAAGGACATGAGTGGTCTGAATGCAAAATCTTCACTGAACCTGATCAAGGAGCATTGACTAATGAACAACCTGAATCATGTAACTACTATGACTACAAAGAGAGGTGTAGACAATAATTGAACCCACCATACAAGCAGAACAATGCCAACCTTTCTTGGAGGAGCAACAACACTATGAATCATCAATAACATTATGGGCCAGGTAACAGGAAACCTCCAACAAGGTCTCCACAGGTACAATATTCTCTTATTGACTATACTTTTAAAACATTAATGGGAGGTCAGGAAAAATTGATTTCTAACCAAAATAAATTTCATGAAGATAAAGTCATGATTAATAAAAAAAAATTCAAACATGCTCAATGACTTGAATTCTGAAATAGAAAACCTGACCATCCATGGTAAAATGCAGGAAACAAAAATTGCCCAACAAACTAGTAATCCTAATAGGCAAATGGGGATGATTCTAGGAAAGCCAAAAAAATCCAAATAATGAACATTGTAAAGTTGTCAAATTAAGGAGTGGAAAGGAACTAAGTGATATTCCTCAAATTAGGAAAATACACAAGTGGATGAGAAACATACTAAGACACAACCCCCTAAAGGGAGCAAAATTTTGAAAATTATCTAAGTATGTAGCTCCACCACTATATGTACCACCAGTTCCTTTTCCCCAAATATTTGAAAATGCAAAATTAGAAAAGAAATTTTGAATTTTTTTGGATATTTTAAAGAAATTATATATCAGCTTATCCTTCACAGAGGCACTATAGGAGATGCTTGTGTATACAAAATTTCTTAAGGATACTTTATCTAAAAGAAGAAGGCTAGATGATTATGAAATAGTAGCTTTAACTGAGGAGTGCAATGCTTTAATTCAAAATAAATTACCTCCTAAATTAAAATATCCTGGTAGTTTTTCTATCCCATGTTTAATTGGAAATACTAGTTTTGATCATGTCTTATATGACTTGGGGGCAAGTGTGAGTCTCATGTATTTATCTGTGTGCAACAAATTGGAATTAGGGAAATTAAAACCCACTACTATATCACTTCAATTAGCGGATAGGTCAGTTAAATTACCTATAGGCATCTTGGAGGATATTCCTATCAAAGTTGGGAAATTTTCATTCCAACAAATTTTGTAATACTAGAGATGGAAGAGGATTCAAAAATCCCAATCATACTAGGTAAACCCTTTTTAGCTACTACTGGTGCTATAATTGATGTAAAGAATGGAAAACTTTCCCTAAGCATAGGAGATGACAAAGTTGAATTTGATATTGCTAAATCTGTTAAACAACATTCTCTTGAGGATTCATGTTTCAGGGTTGATATGATGAACCAAGTTGTGAAAGATGAAGCCATTAGAGTGCAATCTAAGGATCCCTTAGAGAGATGCATAGTAGATGATGACACTTCAGATGTTGATTAGGAAGTGGCTGAGGTTATTGAATTTTTAAATGCAAGTCCAACACTTCCTCACAACCCGCAAGATGAGACCTTGAAGTTTATGCCCAAATCTGAATATTGGGAGGAGCGGAAAACACCTAAAATTGAATTAAAAACACTTCCCTCCACCCTCTGGTGTGAATTTCTTGGACCTAATTTATTTTATCTAGTTGTTGTTAGTGCTAAATTAAATAAATTGGAAACTGAAAAATTGCTAGGGGTCCTACGAATGCATAGGAAGATAGTAAGATACACATTAGATGATATAAAGGGCATAAACCCTTCTTTTTGCATGCATAGAATTTTCATGCAACCTAACCATAAAACTTCAATTGAAAATGAGATGAGACTAAATCCTAATATGCAAGAAGTGGTTAGGAAAGAAGTGTTGAAACTTTTAGATATTGGGTTAATATATCCTATATCTGATAGCAAATGAGTGAGCCTAGTTCATGTGGTTCCTAAAAATGGAGGATTAACAATTGTGAAAAATGAGAAAAATGAATTAATACCAACTAGATTAGTATCATGTTGGAGAATATGCATTGATTATAGAAAATTAAACACAACCACTAGGAAAGATCACTTCCCTCTCCCATTCATTGATCAAATGCTTGAAAGACTTGTTACACATGAATATTTCTACTATTTAGATGGGTACTCGGGATTTTATCAAATCCCCAGTCACCCTGAAGACCAACAAAAAACTCCTCTCACATGTCCTTAGGGCACCTTTGCCTATATGAGAATGTCTTTTGGGCTATGTAATGCCCCAACCACTTTTCAAAGATGCATGACTATAATATTTTCTATTTATGGACTTTCATTTAATGATTGTTTAAGACATTTGACAAAAATATTGCAGAGATGTGAGGAAGTGAATCTTGTATTAAATTGGAAAAAATGTCACTTCATGATGCGTGAGGGTATTGTGTTGGGACATTTAATTTCAGGAAAAGGGATAGAGATGGACAGGGCAAAAATTGTAGTATTAAAAATTATGCCACCGTCAATTAACATAAAAGGTGTTAGGAGTTTCTTAGGCCAAGAGGGATTTTACCGCAGATTCATAAAATATTTTTCAAAAATTATGAAACCCCTTTCTAACCTTTCAATGAAAGATACTGCATTTGATTTTAGTGCTGCTTGTCTAGAATTGTTTTGCAGGTTGAAGGAGGCATTGGTCACTGCACCAATATTGCAATCACCAGACTGAAATCTTTCCCTTGAAGTGATGTGTGATGCTAGTGACTGTGTCGTGGGAGCATTGTTGGGCTAAAAGAAGGACAAGAAGATGCATGCAATCTACTATGCAGACAAAACACTTGATGGAGCTCAAGCCAACTATGCCACCATAGAGAAAGAGCTACTAGTGGTTGTGTTTGCCTTCGAAAAATTTAGGTCCTACCTAGTAGGTTCTAAAGTAATAGTCCATACTAATCACTCAGCTCTGAGATATTTGATGAGTAAGAAAGAACCAAGCCATGTCTCATCCGATGGATTCTCCTTCTGCAAGAATTTAATCTCGAGATTGTTGACAGAAAGGGGACAAATAGTCCAATTGCAGATCACTTATCTCGGTTTGAACATCCAAGTGGAGGGGAGGAGGATATACCTATTGATGATTCCTTTCCTGATGAGCAACTCATCCTCCTCGACACTATAGAGGCACCTTGGTATTTTGACTTTGTAAACTATTTGGTCAGCAAGATTCTGCCACCTGAAATGACACCGCAACAGAAAAATAAATTCTTCTCAGATCTGAAGAAGTATATCTGGGATGATCCTTACCTCTACTGACTCTATGTTTATGGTATTTATAGAAGATGTGTTCCAGAAGAAGAAGTGTTAAAGATTCTGAGTTGTTGTCACTTTGCTTCTTATGGAGGCTGTGCTAGTACTTCAAAAATAGTAGCAAAGGTATTCCAATGTGGCTTCTTTTGGCCACACATATTCAGATATGCAAGGAGTTTTTTTCTCACATGTGATTCTTGCCAAAGGGTGGGGAACATATAAAAAACGCAAGAAATGCCAATGAACCTCATCCTTGAGGGAGAGATATTTGATGTATAGGGAGTTGACTATATGGGACCTTTTCCTATTTCAAAAACAACAAATATATCTTGGTGGCAGTCGATTATGTTTCTAAGTGGGTGGAAGCAATTCTATTTCCACACGATGATGCTAAAACGGTCATCAAATTGTTTACCAAGATCATATTTCCAAGGTTTGGGTCCCGAGCCTGGTTATTAGTGATGGAGGCTCACACTTCATTGAAAGACATTTTAAAAACCTCATATGGTGTTTCTCATTGAGTTGGTACCCCTTACCACCCTCAAACAAGTGGTCAAGTGGAAGTACCAAATCGTGAGATTAAGAGCATATTGGAGAAGACAATGTCTAGGAGAAGGAAAGATTGGTCCTCATAGAATGATGATGCTTTAAGGGCTTACCATACTACATATAAAACACCTATTGGTATGTCACCATTCAGGTTGATTTATAGTAAGCCATGCCTCCTTTAGTGGAACAAGAGCATAAGGCGTATTGGACAGTCAAATTGATAAACATTGATATGAAAGTTGCTGGAGAAAAGAGGAAATTCATGTTAGGTATCAGTGACAGAATACACCTAGAAGGGGGGTGGGGGGTTGAATAAGTGCCGCGGTTCCCACTTACCGCTATTTTCACCAAAGCCCTATTTTAGAAAATCACACAGTTAATCGATTAAATACTGCCTTAATCGATTAAGTCGCACAAAATTAGCAGCTGCTGAATGGCTCAATTACACAACCACTTACAGATTATACAGAAATGATATAGAAGATATATTTGAATAGAAATGATCTTTATATGGCAGAGTTACTATGTTCAAAATAGCAGCTACAATAGGCAATTAAGAACACTTTAAAACAGTAAAGAGATAAGGGTAAGAAACAGCCTGCAAAAATGTTTTTATACTGGTTTCATTTCGCGGTCCACTACAAAACTACATCAAGTCCTCCCTTCTGATCTGGGAGATAAATTAAAGCCAACGTATCTTACATACACACTTCCAATTACAAGACCTTGAACGCTACCTTCTTGAATTCCCAGAACCTCTACCTTGGTTTGACCTTACCCAATCGCCTAGGAAAACCTTTCCTACGATCCAGCCCCAACCAAGAGTATGTTTTAAAATCAAGACCTCCATGTCTTGGTGAAGACTCTCTGTATCTCGTTGGTAGTACGACACCAAGAGACGACTTTTCTTGTTACAAAAATCAGAACAAAAATGGAGTAATGTTAAGCACAAAATAGCTCAAATATTACAATTAAGAACAAGCTATAAACTCTATACAAATCTCACAAATTATTATGAATATGTATAAGATCAGAATCACGAAGAACATGTAATTTCTACCCTAAGAAATCTCTAAAAGAATTGAAAGAATCACGCAAGAAAGATAGAATGATGAACACATTTAATCACATGCAATGGATGGCATTTTAATCCCTAAGCATGATACTATCTCTCATTAATCTCACATGCAATTCTCTCTGCCTATATGACATACAAAGAATACAAAAATATGCAACTTAGAAATTCTAAAAATGAATGAATGAATGTATGAAGCATGGTGTAAAAACATAGTTTATATAGAAAATCTGTTTTGTGCCTAGTTAATCGATTAAGTGCCCTGTTAATCGATTAACGGGTTGTTTAGAATAACCAAAATCTGTTTTTCAGTTATCTGTTGAAATTGATTAAAATAGTTTTCACGTTAATGGATTAAAGCCTTACTTAATCGATTAACCGACATATTTTCAGTTAAGATATTAAATGGTAAACTACCTATATGTTATGCTTGTCAACTATACATGTTTTATCATTATGTTATGCCTAAGATACACAAATAACATGTATGATTAATGCATGAACATATAATAAGCTAGATGACACGTCTCATATAAATGATATGATAGTTTTTAGAACTTGTGAGATTTGGATATAGGTTTACCTAACCTAGACTCAATAACTAAGACATATATCTAAGACTCTAGTTTAAACATGAAGGTCTTGAATCTTTGACATGTTGATTTGTTGATTTATCTTTAAGCTTTCACTAATTCCTTTGTCTTCATCAAAACATAGGCAAGGTAAGTGTTATCTTGACACTTTGCACTTTCAATCTCCCCATTTTGATGATGACATAAGAACTTTATTATTCTTTTGTTCTTTATTTATTTATATGTTTCTAACAACTAACTATTCATCACTTTTGTACATTAGAATACTATTAATCCGGTGTTGGAATTTATACCACAAAGCCGAGATGGTATTCAAAGGTACTTAATAATTATGTAATAGGGGATTGCTTCGATACCATTGTACCAGCGTTAGAATTTATTTTAACAAAGCCGAGATGGGGCAAAGAAGGAATAACTTATTCACATGATTATTAGAAGTAATTTGTAACTAGAATATTCTTGAAACCATTATACCGGTGTTGGAATTTATTTCAACAAAGCCGAGATGGCGTACAAAGAATAAAACCGAGTTCACTTACTTAACCAAATAGAAAGAGAACACATCGAAGAGGAAACAATCCTTTCAACAAATTGGCGCCGTGCCGGGGAAAATTTGTTGAGAGGGGAAAACCTCCTCTCAAAAAATTCTTTCAACAATCATGAGTCATAATAGGAATATAGTACATTCACAACAAATATACATTTTGAAGCATATAAGACATTAATCATGCGAAGCATATAATAACATTTTTAGACGATTTTAATCAAGATAATTTTCAGCAAGAATTCCAAGTTATCTTCGAAGAACATAAAAAGTATCTCGCGAGAGAGGTTTGGTGAAAATATAAGCCAATTGCTTAGTAGTTTCAACAAATTCAAGCACACAATCGCCTTTTTGTACATGGTCACGCAAGAAACGATGTCTAATTTCAATATGCTTGGTTCTAGAATGCAAAACGAGATTCTTGGATAGGTTTATAGCACTTGTATTATCATATTTTATAGGAATCTTTTCTAGGTTAAGTCCAAAGTCCTTAAGTTGTTGCTTCATCCAAAGGATTTGAGTATAACACACACTGGCGGCAATGTATTCCACTTCGGCGGTGGACAAAGCAACACATGCTTGATTTTTGTTGTGCCATGCAACTAAGGAACTTCCCAATAAGTGACAAGTCTCACTAGTGCTCTTCTGATCCAACTTACATCCTGCAAAATCGGAATCAAAATACCCTACCAAGGATAATGAGGCATCCCTAGGATACCATAATCCCATATTAGTTGTTCCTTTTAAATATCTCATGATTCGTTTTACAGTGGTATAATGTGAATCTTTAGGCAAAGCTTGAAATCTAGCACACATACAAACACTAAACATAATATCGGGGCGAGTCACAGTTAAATACAATAATGAGACGATAATCCCACGATACTTAGTTAGCTCGATTGCTTTTCCCTTTTCATCTTTATCTATATAGCATGTGAACACCATAGGTGTTGAAGCCTCTTTACACTTTTTCATGTCGAACTTCTCCAGTAAATCCTTGCAATATTTCAATTGATGAATGAAGATACCACTTTCCATTTATTTGATTTGAAGTCCAAGAAAGAAGGTGAGCTCACTCATCATCGACATCTCAAATTTACCCTGCATTATCTCAGAAAATTCTTTACAAAGAATGTCATTAGTGGATCCGAAGATTATAGCATCAACATATATTTGAACTAGTAGCACATGATTATCTAATCTACGAATAAAGAGGGTAGTATCAACCATACCCCTCACGAACCTTTTTTCCAAGAGGAAAGAGCTCAATCTATCATACGAAGATCTAGGAGCTTGTTTCAGGCCATAAAGGTCCTTTTTGAGCTTATATACATGGTTCAAATATTTAAAATTTTCAAAGCTGGGAGGTTGATCTATATATACCTCCTCTTGAATGTAGCCATTCAAGAAGGCGCTCTTGACATCCATTTGAAAGAGCTTGAAGTTCATAATTGATGCAAAGGATAAAAGCATCCTAATGGCCTATAATCTGGCTACAGGAGCGTACGTCTCATCATAATCGATGCCCTCCTCCTGGTTGTAGCCTTTGGCTAATAAGCGAGCTTTATTTCTCATTATCAAGCCAAATTCATCCAATTTATTATGAAAGACCCATCTAGTACCAATCACTAGATGTTCTTTAGGCTTAGGAACCAAGTCCCACACATTATTACACTCAAACTAGTTTAGCTCTTCATGCATAGCTATACCCCAGTGCACATCCTCAATGGCCTCATTGATGGTCTTAGTCTCGATTTGAGATACGAACGCAACGAAGTTACAAAAGTTTTGTAAAGAGCTACGGGTTACCACCCCCGTAGTTATATCACCTATCACTTTGTCCAGCGGATGATCCTTCATGGTCTTCCATACGTGACAAACCCTTTTTCTTGCAAGGATAGATCTAGGAATTTTGATCTATCTTCCATCATATGTCTCGAGAATCCACTATCAAGATACCAATGTTGTCCATGTGCTCGTAGACATACCTGCAAAACATAGATCACTTGCCTATTTCAGGTACCCAATTTATGTTGGGTCCTTTTCTGTTAGTAATTAGGGAGCCATCTCCCTTTTTCATCCATACATACACACCACTAGGTATTCCATATTTTCTAATATAAAAAGAGTAGGAAGTGTGGCCATGTGTGCCACAATAAAAGCATGTAGGAACCTTTTTATTAAAAAATTTATTGTTAGGCCGATTAATAGGTCTCCTATATGGTCTTCTCCTACGTGTAGGGGGAATATATCCCAGCCCGGTAAGGTCGCCAACATTTCTGGTTTTGCTAAGCATAGTGTCTAAAATGTTTTGACTCTATATGAGTTTTGCGAGTTTTTCATAGAGTCTCAAATTTTCGTTTTTCAAATCATCCCAAGAATCACAGACAATTGATTGACATATTTTATCATTAGAGCAATTGCATGCATTACAAGAATAAATTAGATCTAATGTTTCATTTTCCAATTTTAGTTCATCTAATTCTTTTTTTAATGAAATTATTTTTTGTTCATTTAGAAGGATTACTCTTTTTCTATCAAAATTAATCCTAGCTAATTTCTTTAGTTCATCATGCAATTCAACATACGCATTATACAAATCCTCATAAGAAGGAGAATCATCAGATGAAGTAGATGAGGTGTTAGAATATTCCTCGTTGTTTACCTCTTTCGAATTTGAGCAACAAGCATCATCTATTTTGGTCATTAAGCATAGCTTGGTTGTCTCCCCTTCATCTGAGGTGATCCATGTCATGTCCTCCTCTAGTACATCCCATACTATATAGGCTTTCTTTGACTTGAAGTCTCGAGGAGTGCTCTTATCTTAATCAACCATCATATGTCCTGGCTTACTACATTCATGGCAAGTGAAGTGCTCGTTATTCTTGCCTTTCTTGGTCGACTTTCACGCTTCTATCTTCTAGAAATGATTGAAACCTCTTTTCTTTAGGAATTTCCCAAATTTGCGTACGAGAAGGCTCAAAGTTTCTTCATCCACATCCGAATCAGACTCGTCTTCTTCTCTCTCTTCAGTAGATTGAGCCATTGTTGCCTTGAGAGATATACTTTTCTTTTTGTGATCTAATTCTTCGTGCATAGTCAGACATCCAAGCTCCATTTCGTGCTCTTAAGTTTTCCAAACAATGTAACCGAAGGCTTGGAGTCAAGATCCTTGGATTCCATGATAGTTGTTACTTTTGGTTGCCATCTCTTGTCAAGACAGTTAAAACTTTGTTAGTAAGCTCTCCTTTGTTAAACATTTTATCCAAAGCAACTAAATGGTTAACAAAACGAACCAAAATGTGGGAATTGTTTTTGCATGTCACCGATAAATTCATTTGATAACATCTGAAACAACTCATAATCATGTGTCAGGGCATTCAGTTTGGCACGCTTGACTTCGCTAGCGCCTTCGTGAGTCACTTGTAAAGTGTCCCACATTTCTTTGGCATTTTGGCACTGTGAAACCCGAAAGAACTCATCATAGGATAGGGTCGATATGATGATGTTTTTGGCACGTAGGTTGTATTGAACCTTTTTGCATTCATCATCAGTCCATAGACTTTTTGGTTTATCTTTTAGTTCAGTGTCCACTAAGTGTTGTGGAACGAAGGACTCGTTGACTACAAATTCCCAAATATCTGAGTCGATGGCCTCTATAAAGATTTTCATGCGAACTATCCAGTAGGCATATCCTTTGCTACTGAATACGGGAGGGCGGTTAATGGATGGGCCATCAGCGCCTAATGGGTTGGTGGAACCCATTTAATTTCCCTTAAGGATCACGCGTATACGGTTGAACTAGCATGACGTACTAGTTCTGATAGCACTTGTTAGGTATCAGTGACAAAATACACCTAGAAGGGGGGGGGGGTTGAATAGGTGTCGCGGTTCCCACTATTTGCACCAAAGCCATATTTTGGATAATCACGTAGTTAATCAATTAAAGACTGCCTTAATCGATTAAGTCGCACAGAATTAACAGTTATTGAATGGCTCAATTACAAAACCACTTATAGATTATACAGAAATGATATAGCAAATATATTTGGACATAAATGATCTTTATATGTAAGAGTTACTATATTCAAAATATCAGCTACAATAGGCAATTAAGAAAACTTTAAAACAATATAGAGATAAGGGTAAGAAACAACCTGCAACAAGTTTTTTATACTCGTACGTTTTGCGGGCCACTAAAATAATACATCCAGTCCTTCCTTCTAATATGGGAGATTTTCTTCACTAAAAATTGAAGCCAATGTATCTTGCATACACACTTTAAATTACAAGACCTGGAATGCTACCTTCTTGAATTCCTAGAACCTCTACCTTGGTTTGACCTTACCTAATCACCTAGGAAAACATTTACTATGATCCAACCCTAGCTAAGAGTATGTTCTAAACTCAAGACCTTCAAGTCTTGGTGAAGACTCTATGTATCTCGTTGGTGGTATGACACCAAGACACGACTTTCCTTGTTACAAAAATCACAACAAAAACAGAGTAATGTTAAGCACAAAATAGCTCAAATATTACAATTAAGAACAAGCTATAAACCCTATACAAATCTCACAAATTATTATGAATATGTATAAGATCAGAATCATGAAGAACATGTAATTTCTACCCTAAGAAATCTCTAAAGGAATTGAAAGAATCATGCAAGAAAGATAGAATGATGAACACATTTAATCACATGCAATGGATGGCATTTTAATCCCTAAGCATGATACTTTCTCTCACTAATCTAACATGCAATTCTCTCTGCCTATATGTCATACAAAGAATACGAAAATATGCAACTTAGCAATTCTAAAAATGAATGAATGTATGAAGCATGGTGTAAAAACACAGTTTATATAGAAAAGTTGTTTTGTGCCTAGTTAATCGATTGAGTGCCCTGTTAATCGATTAACGAGTTGTTTAGAATAACTGAATTCTGTTTTTCAGTTATCTATTGAAACGGACTAAAACTGTTTTCACGTTAATCGATGAAAGCCTTACTTAATCGATTAACTGGCATATTTTCAGTTAAGATATTAAATGGTAAACTACGTATATGTTATGCTTCTCAACTGTACATGTTTTATCATTATGTTATGCATAAGATGCACAAATAACATGTATGATTAATGCATGAACATATAATAAGCTAGATGGCATGTCTCATATAATGATTTGGCAGTTTTTAGAACATGTGAGATTTGCATCTTGGTTTACCTAACCTAGTCTTAGTAACTAAGACACGTATTTAAGACTCTAGTTTAGACATGAAGATCTTGAATCTTTGGCATGTTGATTTGTTGAGTCATCTTTAAGCTTTCACTAATTCTGCTGTCTTCATCAAAACATAGGCAAGGTAAGTGCTATCTTGACACTTTGCACTTTCAATTCCAACTGCAAGAGTTGGAAGAATTGTGGTTGGATGCTTATGAGAATGCTCGCACTTACAAAGATAGAACAAAAATATGGCATGACAAACACATACTCTGCAGAGAATTCCGAGTAAGGGAACTAGTTCTCTTATTCAACACCAGATTGAGGTTTTTTCCAGCGAAGCTAAAGTCTAGATGGTTAGGCCCATTCAGAGTCATCAAGGTCTATCCTTATGGAACAGTTGAGATATGGAATCAGGAAAGGGGAAACTTCAAGGTGAATGGTCAACGTTTGAAGCATTATCTAGCAGATGAGCGATTGAAGAAACAAACAAACATAGCCCTCTTGGATCCTACATGAGCTACAAAGATCAACCGTCACACTAATGACATTAAACGAGTGCTTCATGGGAGGCAACCCACACTAGATGTACATTTTAAATTCAATGTTTTAGTGTCAGCTTTAGTGTTTCCCTTAGTTTGGAGTCTTTGTAGGGGGATTTATATAGTGTTGCCCACAAAACAAAATGGTGGGGCTGCCTAAGATATTTGCACCTAGTTCATCTAGGACATATGTCCATTTGGGACCTTTTTCTCTTCTTTTGCAGGTACTTCCATTACACCCAATGAAGTCAACCACTTATAATTGGCACATGGGTTAAGAAAACTTCGTACCTAATCCGTGAGTTTTCTTTTTCTTTGTCTTATTGTTTAGATTTTTACATTGGGGACAATATAAATTTCTAAGTTGAGGGAGTTTTGCATTTAGATAGTTCATTCATGTCATGCATACCATATAGATTTTAATTTATTTTTTAGGTTGAGTATTTATATTATCATGCATTTCACATATGACTCATATCTCATTTATTATTTGCTTTGTTCTATGTGTTGTTTGTCTGCTCTTTAAATGAAAAAGTATGCATGAATAATTATTGTTGACTTGTGACCCCATTGAAGAAAAAAATTGTTTATATAATAATAACATGAAAGACATTAGATTTGACAATTGTGAATTAAGTTTGGTTAAATAAAGTCTTTGTTTCATAACTTCTGCTGAATGTACCAAATGTGAGAAATTTGGGCCAAACATAATAAGGGTTCTGATTTGAATTGACAATTGCATAAAACCTTTTTATTTTCTTTTATGAGTGCATAATTTTCTATCATTGTACATTCTAGACCTTGATTTATGACCATTTGAAGATTGAAGTCTGTCTGTATGCATTAAAATGGTATATGCAAGTAGGACTTTTTATTTTGACCTTTTACTGCTTGCTATAAACATTGAAAACTCATTAGTTGCCTACTTTTAAGCATGAACTTTAATGATTTTTCATAGCTACTCAAATCAGGGTTTGGAGTAATTTATGATGTTTGGTTGAAGCAATGAGAAATTTAAAAAAGTCATGTGTGATGAAAGAATCCACAAAAAGGTGAAGAAGAAAATAAATAAATAAATTTCATCCATTCTCTTTTAGAAAATCTCAACAACAAAAAAAAGAAAAAAGAAAAAAAAAAGAAAAAAAAAGAAAAAAAAAAGTAATACAAAGTATACTAAAAGAGATAGAACTAAAATAAAGTATGTTGTAAGGAGAAAGATTGATTGAAAAAGATCATATGATAAAGTAATGCCTATTAAGAGAATCTCAATGCCTCAATTAGATGTCTAAAATGTTTAAGTATTTTGGGAAACATTTGTAAGTCTTTTCAATTATCATTTCTTTGATTATTCCACCTTAAATCATTCACCTTGGCCCCATTACAATCATTTAAAGACCTCTTGATTTTTGCATGCATTCAAATACATTTAGTGACAATTTGGTCTAAAATCAAGCATATGGTAATTTACTTTCATGAATTTTTTTGAGTGAAACACCATGACCCTTAAACACAGGAGAGTCATGAGAGAAGGGTGACCCTAATTCATGCAATTGTTATGACTTAAGGACTTAGCTTGAATTAAATTTGTTTATGATTGTCTTATCTTGATGTCTGGATTGTTTCCAAACTAACATGAGATTGCTTGTTATTTTGGGTCATGGTTTCTATATCATCATTCATATATGATTGTGAAAATTAGACATAATACTTGCTTGAGGACAAGCAAGAGATAAGTTTGAGGGGATTTGATGAGTTTGAAATTATGTTACATTTGCATTG
Organism: Lupinus angustifolius; assembly: GCF_001865875.1. Lineage (NCBI taxonomy): Eukaryota > Viridiplantae > Streptophyta > Magnoliopsida > Fabales > Fabaceae > Lupinus > Lupinus angustifolius. Next base: position 7,998,850 of record NC_032027.1, read on the forward strand.
CATGTAACTTGCATTTTAGGACATAACTAGGACTTGAGGATTGCTTTTAGCTTTCATTTCTCATTGTTCGGGTTGAGCGGGTGTTTTTTGCTATTCTGTGCAATTTGGATGGATTAAAGCCAAAAAGAGTAGAGATTGGGTGCAAGAAGATGAAAATCAATGTTGAGGCTATACGAAGACCAATTGAAGAGCCAAAAGAAGTCATAGATGTTATATTATATTCCTATTTTTTAGATTTGTTTTGTTAGGCTTAGCCCAATATTTTGTATTGGGATAAATAAGGGTTCTCCCTCAAGGATGAAGAAACTTTACACTTTACATTACAATTCTCTAATTTATAATTTGGGGTTCTCTTCTATATGATGAGTTAGTAATTCCCTTTGTTTCTAGGATTGGGGCTATGCCCTTTTACATTCAATAAACACTTGTTCTTACTTCTATTTCATTGAGTGTTGTGATTTGAACCATTAAATTGAGTTTTATTCATGTGAGTTGTCTGGCCAACAAATTACACATCTTAGATACATTGAGGAATGACCAAGAGGTGAACCCAACTATCTGAGCATTTAGTTATTCAAACTTGAATCCTAATTCACGAGAGTAGTATTAGAATTCTCGGGGGTTTCTGGAATTCACATTGGGTTGCTATGAAGCGATTGGATAGAAAGGTCCAAGTAAATGATTTGATTGATAACCATACCACGAGAGTAGGTGTGACTATAATTGAGTACACGTTTCGGAGCTTGAGAGAGTATGATACATATTAGAGAGCAATTCACCCTCACAACTTAAAGTTCATGAAAAGGAACAAAACAAGGATTTGCGAGTGTAAAGGTGATAACCCTTATCCTAGGAACTATTCCTAAATTAGATTTTAATCATTTTTAAGATTTTCATAATTATTATTGTCAATTGCTCAATTGTTCTAAATTCACTTTTAATTCCTATTTGAGTTAAGGATAAATTAATTGTTATAATTAAAGGAATTTTCCAATCCTTGTGGGATCGATATTTTATTACTTTACTACATAATCGTACACTTACGATTTACCCTATCAGCCACTACCTTTTTCTGTTGCATCAACATACAACCCAGGCCTTGCTTCGACGCGTCACAGTATACGTTGTAGTTCTCATTCGGATCAGGCAAAATCAATACAGGCGCTGTAGTCAAACTCTTCTTCAGCTTTTGAAAATTTTCTTCATACTTCGCCATCCAGACGCAGGCTTTGTCTTTCCTTGTTAGTGTAGTTAGTGGCAAAGCCAACTTCGAAAATCCTTCAATGAACATAAGATAGTATCCTCCTAAACCAAGGAAACTTCTGATCTTCGTCACTGACCTCGGGGAATTCCATTCCATCATTGTTTCCACTTTAGCAGGGTCCACCGCAATTCCTTCGCTTGATATCACATGGCTGAGAAAATTCACCCATTCCAGCCAAAATTTGCACATTGAAATTTTGGAAAAGAGTTGGTTGTCCTTCAAAATCTGCAACATTATTCTTAGATGCTTCACATGTTCATATTGATTCTTCGTGTAAATCACGATATCATCAATAAACATGACTACAAATGTGTCTAGGTGTGGGTTAAAAATCGTATTCATGTAATCCATGAATATGGCAGGGGCATTGGTAACATCAAATGGCGTCACGAGGTATTCATAATGGCCATAATGCGTCTGAAAAGTTGTTTTCGGAATATATTCCGACTTCACGTGTATTTGGTGGTACCCCGATTGAAGATCGATTTTTGAAAACATGGTAGCTCCTCTTAGTTGATCCATCAAGTCATCAATTCTTGGAAATGGGTACTTTTTCTTGATGGTGACTTTGTTCAACTGCCGAGAGTCAGTACACAGCTGCATACGACCATCCTTCTTCTTCACAAATAACACTAGAGCACCTCATTGAGAAACACTAGGTCTGACGAACTGTTTATGTAGTAAGTCTTCTAATTGCTTCTTCAACTTTGTTAACTCCAATGGTGTCGTCCTATAGGGAGCTATAGATATCGGTCTAGTTCCAGGAACTAGATCGATAGAAAACTCTATCTCTCACACTATGCGCAAACCAGGAATATCATCCGGAAAGACTTTGGAGAAATCCATAACTATGGGTAGGCTCTGAATCTCTTCTCCACCTTTATTCTCTAATGACGCTAGCAACATAAATACTTGAGCTTCATCCTTCAAGAGTTTCTTCATTTGATTGGCAGTGGTGCTTTTAATTTCATTATAGGATTCGATGGGGTTCTTAGGATCGCTAAATATTATTGTTTCGTTAAAGTAGTTCAAGAGAACATGGTTGTTGGATAAATAGCCAATTACTAAGATGATATCTAATTGGGATAAGGGTAGACATATCAGGTCTACTACAAAGGTTTAGTTATCTAGTATTAGGGGACATTGGGAGCATATAATTGACACTATGACAGGTTCGTTGGTGGGTGTTGATACAAATAGGGCATAAGGCAAGGATACTATAGGTAATTCTAATCGATTTACAACAATATTAGATATGAAAGAATGGGTCGCTCTCGAATCAAACAACACTGATAAGGAAATCTCATTAATACAACATGTACCTTCCTTTGGCCTTTGGTCTAGCTGCTTGAACAGTATTCACTTCTTCTCTTTTCAGCTTAGGGCACATATGCTTGATGTGACGAAGCTGGTTACAATGATAGCATACGAGGCAGTTGACGCTGAAATGATTCCCCTTGCACTTCAAGCACCAAGGTGGTGTATTGTTACTAGAGTTCCCAACTGCTGAGCTCATTTTGTTGTTGTTGTTGTTGTTGTTCCTGTTGTTGTTGTTTCCCGGTCGAAAGCCTCTATTGTTGTAAGGCTTGAAGTTTCTCTGTTGGTTCCCAAATGGCGAGGCATATGGCTTCTGGTTGTGGTTGAAGGGCTTTCCCCTTCCATGCCTGAACCAAAATTCCTTTGGGGTCCATAGGAATTTCTGGGCGGAATAAAACTTTTCAGTGCCGTATTCCTTGCCTTCACACTCTCTTCATAGAGTCGACACTTGTTTACCAGAGTTGGGAAATTTGGTATATGTTCATGTACAAACATCACTTTCAAATCTTGTCTGAGTCTGTCCTCAAACATGGCACACTTGGACATTTCGTTCCCCACTTGATTGTAATGTGGGGCATATCTCACCAAATCTTCAAATTTGGAAGCATATTCCCCAACGATCATGCTCCCCTACCGCAGATGCAAGAACTCCGTCTCTTTCTTTGTCCTCAAGTTTGCAAGAAAGTATTTATGTAGAAATCTCTCCTTGAAAGTTGTCGCGTTCACAACTTGTTGTTCATGCGTCATTTGGCGTCTGTTAAAATCCCACTAGTTTTTAGCCTCCCTTGACAACATATAGGTCGTATATGTGATCTTTTGTTCCTCAGTGTACATTAGTGCCCTGCATATTCTTTCCAACTCCTGGATCTAGTCGTTTGCAGTATCGGGTGCAAAACCTCCTTCAAACTTTGGCGGTTGGCGACGACAAAACTCATCCAAACTTCTATACTAAGATGGTCCTTGAGTTGGTTGTTGTTGTTACTCATTTAGTTCATGCAAGTTAGCATTCACATTTTGAAATTCTGCTGTCATTGCAACCATGAAGTCGAGGTTAGCAGCTCCACGTCCAGACATCGTAAATATGCAAACATTAGACGAGTATTAGATACCTCTTCTACCAAAATTACCCATGATTTGTATTTTCACTCGAATATTACTACCAACCACTTAAACACACAAAGTAACACAAGAAAGCATGTAAGGCCATGCTCAAGGTCAAATAGGAAAGAACAGCCCTGATATCGTTTAATGCAACACCCTGAAAAACACTTCATGAATAATGTAATTAATCTTTTAGAAAATGGGTAAAAAAAATTTGTAATATGTAATTTATATAAACCACAAATTTTTTTCCTTAAATAAATTCTCTTGTCAAGACGTCACTGTTGAAAGGGTTTTCTAGAGGTTTTCCCCCTCAAAAAATTGTCCCCGACAACAACAGTTTAATGGTATTCTAATGTACAAAAGTGATGAATAGTTAGTTGTTAGAAACAAATAAATAAATAAAGAACAAAAGAATAATAAAGTTAAGTGACCTTTATTTATTTACTCCCTTTCGGGTTCCTTTTATTAACAAACCAAACTTCTTCCTTAAGGAAGGTTGATATTAAAGAATAAATAACTTGCGGAATGTAAATAACAATAAATAAAAAGTTAGTAAGTTAGTTTCAACACTTTTGTATATTAACAGGTGTTTCAACAAATAAATTTATTGATAACACTTTACTATTTTACAATTTACACCTCTTTTAAGATTCAATTGTAGTATAGTATAGGGTTGTGTCGAACCACAAGGAATTGCCTAATAGAATGAATCATAATATGTCACTGCACAAATAATGAGTGAACAAATTTTGGTTTGATTTGGTATGCACATAAACACTTAACAAGAAATATAAACTAAGTATTAACAAATTCTTGAGGAGACAAGATCATTTTGAATGATGAAAGTATTTCTCAACTTCTTATGTATTTGAACTACTTAGACAAATTCTCATGTTTTACTTTGATTAACTCCAAACACCAAGGTCTGAAATCCTCCTTTTAGNTTTTAGTGTATGTCCTAAAATGGTAGAATGATGATCACTTATATTTATTACTAAACAATATTACGTCCACAAAGAGACTAGGTTGTCACAACCTAATCTTGGCTACTCTAATATTGAAGTAGTAATGAATATAAGATCTTAAGAAAAGCATGCTTAACTTGGCAAATAAACTAAGTAGTACAACTATTTCTTAGATTATTTGTTAAGTGTTTGAGACAAATAATTTTTCATGACTTGAAATCGTTTTTAGGTGATCAATCTAAACAGAGCATTAAGAATTTCTCAAACAAATAAAATTAACCAAAGCACCAACTTGAATGATTAAAATTCAAATTTAGAATAAAAGAAGAAGAAGAAATACATAATCAACTTTCAAATGAAATTGTTAGGAGCATGAGCCATCCATCCAAGGATTGGATGCTTTTAGTTCCAAATGAGATTACAAAATGGATTTTTGCATCTCATTTTCCTTCTCCTTTCTCCTCTTGAATTATAAACTAAAAACTACAAAACTTACTTACAAAAGCTCCTATGAACTGAGTTTCAAAGTAAGAAATAAGAAAAGAGAATTGTGTTTTTCAGGGAAGAAGTCTTGGGAAGAAAATTAAGTTTTTTCTCTTTTGAATGAAGGAAATGCCTTCCTATTTATAGAGTTCCCTGCCACCGCTGAGCTGCTTGTTTGCACCGCTCAACAGTTGACCAAACCCTTCAGCATGGGTTTGGTCACTTGGTCAAGTAGCTTGGTCACCTCCTTAAGCTTGACTCACCAAAGCTAGTTGTGAGCTACGGGACCAGCTATGGTGAGCTACTCCTGAATAGCATATGGTGGACTACTTGAAGTGAGGTCATGCATGACTTCATGGTTTTCTTGATGGCTAAGTAATTCTGGGTGCACACCACTGAACACACATGTGGCACCGCTAAGCTGCCTGCTTGAGCAGCTTTGACCGTGCTGACTGAGACGTAGCTTGGTGCTTGCTGACCTGGTCAGGTGTTTAGTTCACCGCTGAGCACACATGTGGTACCGCTGAGCTTCCTGCTTGAGCAGCATGGGCGTGTGCCAGGCTTGTGCCTTACTGTGCCAAGCTTGTGTTCTAACCGTGTCAGGCTTTGTCTGGTGTTAGGCTGAGCAGTCAAACAGGTCAGCTAAGCTGCCTGCTTGAGCAACTTGGTTTGTGCCAGGTTGGTTTGATTGAGCCAGGTTGGGTCTGACCGTGCCAGGTTGGTGTCCAGGTCAGCTCAGCGTGGCTTGGTCCACGCTCAGCTTCCTACTTGAGCACCTTGAGTTTGACTTCTTTTTCTTCTTGGACCATGAGTCTTTATTCTCTTTTCTTTTTCTTTCTAAATCCTAAAAAACACATTAAAGAAAAATACAAACACAAATATACAAGATTGTGATATTTTATCCAAAAAGTATTGTTTTTAAGTTGGTTTTTCTCAATTTTCATAGGATAAGTGCCATAAAATGATGGTGAAAAGTGTATACTTTTTGCACTTATCAGTCACATTTTTATAAATTGCGGAAGGTAAATAATTGATATCTGACAGTAATTAAAATGGTACAACAATTTCCTGAATGCTTTTCATAATAAAAGACTTGACCCTGCAACACCCACATCAAGGTGTTGTTGGGTCCCGTAAAATGTGTTTACAAAATACAAGGTGAAATCTAATCATCGCCTAAACTTGAACTATACAAAATAGGTTGAGTTATTCAGCAACACCAAAAGTACCCTGCACGGATACCGTAACTCCAAAAAGCAAAACGGAAAAGGAAATGGCTCCTAACAACTACCTCAAGTGCTAACGGGGGCACTAGAACCCTAACTTGGGTCCTCTTCCATCTTGGAGTCCAAAGAGAGATCTTCCACTTCGATAGAGTCCTCTATGCAGTCCAATTCTATATAATCCTCCTCCTCAGCTTCCATCTCATTCATAGTGTCATAGACCGAACCCCGCGACCTAATCCCTATTCCAGCATCCGCCTCGGTTCTGGCATGGTTTCCTGAGCGACTCTCCTTGATGGTGGGGAACATATCACATCGTTCCAACACCTTCGCCTAGTTGGTGGCCCTACAACAGTTGGTCCACAAGGAGTTACAGACTGGACGGATGATACGGTAGGTACCGGTCTCTGGTCTGGCAAAGTGAAAGAAATCTCTATGTCCGCATGATGAGATGAGAAGCGCATCGTGGTGTCGTCACACATCATCTCCAGCTCCAAGGCACACGGGCCTGTGTAGGTGTAGCGGTCCCCGTCAATCCTCCATGCCCCCTCCTGGGACATTGAGAATCGGTAGCTCTGAATCATTGCTGATTGGTCCATCTGGATGAGAACACGTACCGAAAACAAGCAGAAAGAAAGGGAGTAAGACATCTAATGAATATTTTTCATCGATGGTATGGAATTATATAGAATATCACATTCAGACATAACATACATAATATACACACTATGTTATCACATACATAAATGCAAATGATGAATGATGTTTGTAACTCAGACTATGAGGATCAATATCCACAAGTTTAATATATGAATGATATGTTTAGTTCATCCATCCTTACACCAATATCCTCCCAATAAGCTATTCGGAAATAACCGAGAGTACAAGTCCCACAACAAGCCGATTTGAATGCACCAACTTATTTCTCGCAAGGATATATGATCGATTTGTTCCAATGAAACTGTCCATTTCTGGACGGTGTCGTATCAAACACTTACTGGGCATCCCTCTCATCGATCCTGATTGCAAAGAGGGGTTGTCAGATATTATCTAGTGTGCACTGTGAGAACTGTTCGATCTAACAGAATACCTCATCCAGGAATACATGGGACTCGTCTCACCTAGACTCTCCTCAAGGCTTTGCTGACGCTTCATCGCCATCACCGACCCTCTCAATATATTGGGCTCATTCATCTCCCGTAATTTTCCTCTCTACTACTTCATTATTCACAAAGAATATGCACACTAACCGAGGTTAGTAGATTAAATCTTTTAATCATTGTTTTATTACGATCGGCTCATCCTAAGACATCTCCTATCAGAAATGATTTTAGTGGGACCCAATTTTAACATCAACAGAGGAAAACCTAATCTCCACTACGAACTATCGCTAAATCATCCTATATGGCCCAATGGTCAAGCCTCTTACAATCAGATGATCTCGTTGCATGGGAAAAACATAACCGTTCGGACCTTGTCCTTAACAATGTAATTGTTAGCACTTATTACTTTGATTATAATGAATTTCTTGTACAAACTCTCAAGAATCTAATATAATTGTTCTTTCTTACGAATGTTACATCCTTGAGGTACGATATCACCAAGGAAGGAGTTTTATAGGTTTTATCGGAGAAGAATGGGTTTAAGAAACTAGATATTAAAGAAAGATGAAACCTTGGTAGAAAGGTTATCATTGGACTCTCTCCAAGTGAGAGTTGGCGCTCAAATGATAAAAATTATTCAATCTTCTTAGAGACCTCTTGCCTGGGCGAGAGCTGCCGCTCAAGCGACACAAGCAAGCAAAAATTACTAGAGACTTCTCGCCCAAGCGAGAGTTTGTGCTCAAGTGAGAGCTCTGATAATCGATTATACCTAAACGTTAATCGATTATACCTAAACGTTAATCGATTATCACAGTTACAAGGTAAAATTACTGGGACCTCTTCGCCCAAGCAAGAGTTGTTGCTCAAGCGACAAAAGCACGCCCAACGTTCTAGAGACTTGTCGCTCAAGCGAGGGCTCTGATAATCGGTTATACCTAAACGCTAATCGATTATCACAGTTACAATTATTCGAGTAATGTTCAACCATGGATAACCACAACATTACTCCACACATAGACATAACTTAAACGATACGGCTTAAGAAACCACACGTACTTAATCCAAACAAACAGACAATTAGTTAAGTACAGGATTCCTTAGATGTCATATATTTATACCACTATGTCACGATGTATTCTCCCTCACCTTAGTTTGTTGAGTGAGTGGTTCCCTTTAAGTGTGAACGAGTATATTGTCTAACTTTGGAAGCTTCGGAAGTAAACACAAAAACAAATTAGTGTGTTTGCTAGTTAAATTTTTGCATGTTAACTCTAAGGTAAAGACATCTTTTAACCCATTATGGACTCAATCACTTTCATCCATCCGATCCAAGATTATATATTCTTGAACCATCCTTTATCATCGAAAGTCTTGTTTAAGAAAACAACCCTTTTTAAAATAAGACTTTTTAACAAAGCTTGTACATTTATCCTTAACACAATGTATTACTTTCATTAAGACTTTTTAAGGCATATTCACCACTTAAGGTAAGTTTCTTAACCAAAATCAACACTTTAAAACAAGATTTCTTAAGTTAAACTTACCACTTTAAAGTAAGCTTATCTTAACAACGTCCACACTATAACTAATCTACCATCCAGCACTTCATAACACTTTAAGTTTATAAAGTCAAGACTTTAATAAGTCATCTTTTATCCCAAATTATTACTTGAACTTGGAAACCAAAGGATATCATTTACTAATTCAACCCTTAACACATACTACTTTAAAACAACACTTTTTCAACAAAACCTCATCATTTTCCTTAATATGGTTCACAACTTCACTAATGTTCCCAAGGGTTGTCATCCAACAACATTTCATTCTAGGTAATCACATGGTTCTTTAGTTTTGATAACATATTCATTAACCATACTAACAACACTACTTTACACTTTAAAATACGCTTCAACTCATAAACATTTTGGATTTCAAAAATAGAAAATAAACTTTTCCTACACACATATAAGCCACATTTTTTAGACCAAATGGCAAGGAAAAGGTTTTGGTTTTTGAAATTATCATTAAACATGTTAAAGGTTCTTTTGATGTACAAATCATCACCTTTACACACATTAAAACACCAACCTCACATTTTTTAGAAAAATAAATTATTCTAAACTTGCCCAGGGCTATGGTTTTTCAAGCCAAAAACAAGTGGAATGATCCAAACTTTACATGGTTTAAAAATCCTTAAATGTTTCTATGATATACAAATTTACACCTTTAAACGTATTCAAACACCAACATTATATTTTCTAGCATTAAATAGAAAAATAAACTATTCTACACTTGTTCAAAGCTATGGTTTTTCAAGCCAAAAACAAGTGGAAAATCCAAACTTTACATGGTTTAAAAACTTCCTAAAGGTTCCATTGATATCAAATAATCACCTTTAAAATATTCAAACACAAATATTATATTTTGTAGCATTAAATAGAAAAATAAACTATTTTATACTTGTTCAGGACTATGGTTTTTCAAGCTAAAAACAAGTGGAAAAATTCAAGCTTTACATGGTTTAAAAACAAAAAAATACTTGGATCCAAAACATTAAAAAGAGAACATCCCCATGAACAACATAAAAAAATGATAACTATCTAATGATGTATGTGGGAGAGATTGAGAAAACAAGGAGAGAAATACCTTGAAATCTCTTTGAAATACTTATGATGTAAAGTGAGAAAGTAAGGAGATCAAATATTCTCCCTCAAGGCCTAGGGTTGCCTTTATAGAGAGGAAATCAGATTTTGGGGGGAAAATCAAGGTGGATTTCCAAAATCATGGTGATGTAAGGAGTTGATGAGTGACTTTTGGGGATTGTGCAAAAGATTATACTTTTGCTTCTTCAACAAGCAAGTTTGACTCATAGATGGTGATGTGACTAATGTGATAAAACATCGTGATTAAAACCATGCTCGAGTCTTGTAGGCTAAAACTCGGCCGAAGATTAAAAATCTCTGGATTTAGGGTTATGTTTAAAACGTCAAAACTTGGATTTCGGATGAAAAATATCTAGGGATGAGTTATAGACAAACTTGGTGTCTATTTTGGCTCGAAATAATATTTCGAAGCCTAAGGCGCAATCGAAATTCAATTCCGAGTTATGGAACTAAAAAATCACCTTCGGACCGAATTTATGGTGAATTTAGGCCCGAAGACTTTCTGTCTCATAATATTATGAAATTTACCATAAATTAGGAGATCACAATACAAGACTAAAACTTAACTAAAGTTTAGCCTAAATCAATATCAATTAATTTCTAAAATTAATCGCTAGTCAATAAAATATTTAATAAAACGCGCACAGAAAATCATGGTGTTACACCATTCATCTCCGCATGTTTCCATATTCCCTTAGAGACAGAGCCAAGACGTAGCCAATGATAGGTATCAGTGACAGAATACACCTAGGAGGGGGGGTTGAATAGGTGTCGCGATTCCCACTTACCGTTATTCGCACCAAAGCCCTATTCTGGACAATCACCCAGTTAATCAATTAAAGAAATGACTTAATCGATTAAGTCGCATAGAATTAGAAATTGCTGAATGACTCAATTACACAGCCAATTACAAATTATACAAAAAACATATAGCATATATATTTGAACAGAAATGATCTTTATTTGGCAGTAATATTATATCCAAAATATCAGCTACAATACGCAATTAGAAACTACTTAAAACAGTAAAGAGATCAGGAAAAAACAGCCTACATCAAGGTTTTTATACTGGTTCGTTTTGCGACCTACTGGAAAACTACATCTAGTCCTCCCCTCTGATCTTGGAGATTTTCTTCACTAAAAATTGAAGCCGATGTATCTTACACACACACTTCCAATTACAAGACCTTGAATGCTTCCTTCTTGAATTCCCAAAACCTCTACCTTGGTTTGACCTCACCCAATCACCTAGGAAAACCTTTCCTACAATCCAGCCCCAGCCAATATTATGTTCTAAACTCAAGTCCTCCAAGTCTTGGTGTAAAAATTCTCTCTGCCTATATGACATACAAAGAATACGAAAATATGCAACTTAGCAATTCTAAAATGAATGTATTAAGCATGGTGTAAAAATTCAGTTTATATAGAAAAGGTATTTTGCACCCAGTTAAATGATTATGTTGCCTGTTAATCGATTAACGGGTTGTTAGAGAGTAATTGAAATTTGTTTTTCAGTTATCTGTTGAAACTGTTAAAAACTATTTTCACGTTAATCGATTAAAGCTTCATTTAATCGATTAACTGGCATAATTTCAGTTAAGATGTTAATTGGTAAACTACCTATATGTTATGCTTATCAACTATACATGCCTTACCTTTATGTTATGCCTAAAATGTACAAATAAAATGTATGATTAATGCATGAACATATAATAAGCTAGATGGCATGTCTCATGTAAATGATATGATAGTTTTTAGAACTTGTGAGATTTGCATCTAGGTTTACCTAACCTAGACTCAATAACTAAGACACATCTAAGACTCTAGTCTAGACATGAAGCTCTTGAATCTTTGGCATCTTGATTTGTTGAGTTGTCTTCAAGCTTTCCTTAAGTCCTTTGTCTTCATCAAAACATAGACAAGATAAGTGTTATATTGACACATTGCACTTTCAGCTAAGAAATAAAAATGTTGAAATTCAAGCAACATGACGAACATTGGAGGAGGCTTTTCTTCACAAATACTTTCCTCCTCTCAAAACTGTGCACTATAGGCACCTCATCCAAAACTTCAGTCAAAAGGATGTGGAGTCAATTGTTGAGGCTTGGGAAAGATTAAATGAGCTGATAGAAGCTTGCCCTCATCATGGTATTCCACCTTGGATGTTGGTTCAGAACTTCTACATGGGGCTAGACTTTTCATCACAACAATTGTTGGACTCTTCAGTAGGTGGTGCCTTTATGTGCAAAGGATTTGATGTTGCTTCAAAGATCATAGAAAATGTAGTTTCTAATCACCATCAATGGGCGAATGAGAAGAGACATCATCCAAGGAGAGACTCTGGTGCACAATATTTAGGAAATCAAATGGAAAAGGTAATTTCCACGCTAAAGAACCTTTCTCAAAGGTTTGGAAAGCTGGAAAAATACCATGCTATTGTTATTGGGTCTATAAGTGCAACATGTGAGGGATATGGAGTAAAAGGGCATAGGTAGTCTGAATGCAAACAATTCATTGAACCTGTGCATGGAGCTTCGGCCAATGAACAACGTGAACCATGCAATTATTATGATTACAAGAAGAGGAGCAGACAGTAATTCAACCCACCATACAGGCAGAGCAATACCAACCTTTGTTGGAGGAGCAACAACAATCTGAACCATCAACATCAGGATGAACAAGGTATTAGGAAACCTACAACATGGTTTCCATAGGTATAATCTTCTCCTATTGATCTCACTCTTATAACAATAATGGAAGGTTGGGAAAAATTACTTGCTAACCTTAATAAATTTCAAGATGATCAAATCACAATTAATAAAAATGTTTCAAATATGTTAAATGATTTGAATTCTAAGATAGAAAGTCTGACCATCCATGGAAAAATGTTAGAAACACAAATTGCCTAAAAAGCTAGCAACTTTAATAGGCAATCATGGATGTTTCCAGGATAATCAGAGAAAAATCTAAATAATGAACATTGTAAGACTATTCGATTAAGGAGTGGGAATGAACTCAAGGATTTTCCACGAACTAAGAATGATATACAAGTGGAAGAGAAACATATTGAGACACAACTCCCTGAAGAGGAACAAAATTCTGAAAATGTGTCCAAGTATGTAGCTTCACCACCATACGTGCCACCAATTCCTTTTCCCCAAAGATTTACAAAGGCAATGTTAGAAAATAAATATGGGAAATTCTTAGATATCCTTGAGAAATTATATATTGAGCTGCCCTTTACTGAGACACTACAAGAGATGCCTACGTACATGAAATTTCTTAAGGATATTCTATCTAAAAAGAGAGGACTAGAGAATTATGAAACAATTGTTTTAACTGAGGACTGTAGTGCTTTAATTCAAGATAAATTGTCTCCTAAACTGAAAGATCCCGGTAGTTTCTCTATCTCATTCTTAATTGGTAACACTAATTTTGATTGTGCTTTATATGACTTGGGAGCAAGTGTGAGCCTCATGCCCTTATCCGTGTGTAAAAAATTGGACGTGGGTGAACTAAAGCCCATTACTATATCACTTCAATTAGCGGATAGGTCAGTGAAATTTCCTATAGGCATCTTGGAAGATGTTTCTATCAAAGTTGGGGAAACTTTACATTCCAATGAATTTTGTAATACTAGAGATGGAAGAAGATACACAAATTCCAATTATACTAGGTTGACCATTATTGGCTACCTCTAGTGCTATAATTGATGTAAAAATGGAAAACTTTCTCTAAGCATAGGAGATGAAAATATTGAGTTTGATATTGCTAAATTTATTAAACAAACTTCTCTTAAGGACTCATGTTGCAGGGTTGATATGCTTAACCAAGTAGTGAATGGGGAAGTGCCTAAAGTGAAATCTGAGGATCTCATGGAGAGAAGCATGATGGTAGGTGACACTTCGAATTTTGACGAGGAAGTGACTGAGGGTATTGATTCTATAAATGCAAGCTTAACACTCCCTTGCAACCCGCATGAGAAGAGCTTGAGGGCCAAACATAAATATGATAATTGGGAGAAATGGAAAGCACCTAAAATGAAAGTAAAAACACTTTCTCTACTCTCGGGTATGAGTTCATGGGATCCTGCGTGATGCGCAAGGATCAATCATCAATCTAATGACGTTAAACGAGCGCTTCGTGGGAGGCAACCCATGCTAGAGGTACATTTTTTTAATTCATTAATTTTTGCGTTTTAGTATCAACTTTAGTGTCTCCCTGAGTTCAGAGCCTTTGTAACAGGATGTATATAGTGTTGGCCACAAAAAAATCATAAAATCTAAATAAAAAATAAAAAATAAAAAAATTACATGGAAAAGTGCTAATACGACAATGCATATTAGCTGCTCCATTCAAATAGGATATTTGCATCTAGTACATCTAGGACATATGGGCCATTTGGGACAGTTTTCTCTTCTTTTGTAGGTACTTCCACTACGCCCAATATAGCCAACCACTTATAATTGACAAATGAGTTAAAGACATTTCCTACCTAACCTGTTAGTTTTCTTTTTCTTTTTACTTATTGTTTAAATTTTTACATTGGGAATAATATAAATTTCTAAGCTTGAGGGGGTTTGGCATTTAGATAGTTCATTCATGTCATGCATACCATATAGATTTTAATTTTTTTTTTTGCATATTCATATTATCATGCATTAGCATATGTTTCATATCTCATATATCCTCTGCTTTGATCTATGTGTTGTCTGTTTGCTTTAAATAAAAAAGTATGCATGAATGATGATTGTTGTTCTATGACCTCATTGAAGAAAAAACTTTTGATAAAATAATAACATGAAAGACATTAGATTTGAATATTGAATTAAATTTGGTTAAACAAATATTTTTGTTTCATAACTTTTGTTGAATGAACCAAATGTGAGAAACTTGGGTCTAACACAATAAGGGTTTTGATTTAAATTGACAATGACATAAAACCCATTTTCTTTCATGATTGCATAATTTTCTATGATTGTACATTCTAGAACTTGATTTGTGATTGTTTCAAGATTGAAGTCTGTTTGCATGCATTAAAGTGATAGAGGTAATTATGACTTTTTCTTTTGACCTTCAACAGCTTGCTATAAACACTGAAAACCCTTTTAGTTTCTCACTTTTAAGCCTGAACTTTAATGATTTTTCATAGCTACTCAAAGGAGGGTTTGTGGTAATTTGTGATGTTTGGTTGAAGCAATAGGAAATGTAAAAAACAAACAATGTGTAGTGAAAGAAACTATAAAAATGTGAAAAGGAAAACAATCATCCTTTCTCTTTTAGAAAAAAATAATAAGAATGAATAAAAAATAAAAAAATAATACAAAGTATACTAAAGGAGAAATGATTGAAAAGGTATATTGTAAAAAGAAGGGTTGATCGAAAAAGGATCAAATGATAAAGTAAGACCTATTAGAGAATCTCAATGCTTCAATCAGATGTCTACAAAGTTTAAGTATTTTGGTAAACATTTGTATGTCTTTTGAAGTACCTTTTCATTATTTATCACACCTTAAATCATTCGCATTGGCCTCATTACAACCATTTAAAGACCTCTTGATTTTTCAGGCATTCAAATACAGTTAGTGGCGATTTGGTCTAGAATCAAGCTTATGATAATTTACTTTCATGAAAATTTGAGCAAAATACTATGACCTTTAAACACGTGAGAGTGATGAGAGAAGAGTGACCCTAATTCATGCAGTTGTTATGATTCAAAGACTTAAATTAAATTTGTTTATGGTTGTCTTGTCTTGATGTCTAGATTGTTTTAAAACTAACATGAGATTGTTTGTTATTTTGGGTCATGATTTTTATATCATCATTCATGCATGATTGTGAAAGTTAGGCATAATACATGCTTGAGGACAAACAAGAGATAGCCTTGAGAGGATTTGATGAGTGTAAAATTATGATATATTTGCATTGCATTTAACTTGCATTTTAGGACATGATTAGGACTTTGTGATTGTTTTTAGCTTTTATTTCTTTTTGTTTAGGTTGAGTTAGTGTTTTTGGCTATGTTGTGCAGTTTGAATTGATTGAAGCCAAAAAAAGTAGAGATTGGGTGCAAGAAGATGCAATTTGGTGTTGAGCCTATGCGAAGACCAATTGAATGGTCAAAAGAAGTCAGGATGTTATATTCTATTCCTATTTTAGATTTGTTTTGTTGGGTTTAGCACAATATTTTGTAATTACGATAAATGAGGGTTCTCCCTCAAGGATTAAACACATTTTACACACAGAACATCTAATGTTTAAAACTTAGGAGTTATAAACTTTATTATGAACTAGGAGTCTAAAAGTTTAAGACTTTGATGACTTGTTGTTTAGAACTTACAGGTTTTAAACTAAAACAATATGTTATTGTGAGATTTTGGACTTTGATTTTTCATTTTTTGCTTTAAAAGACATTTATGAGGTGTGATGATTATTTATTTTTGAAATTGTAATTGAGTTGGTTATAAATGTGTGTTTTGAAAAAACGGGTTAGCTAGCCCTACCAAATAGGTTTGGTCTTGTTAGGTATCAGTAACATAATATACCTAGAAGGGGGTAGAATAGATGTCGCGGTTCCCAAATACTGCTATTCGCACCAAAGTCCAATTCCGGAAAATCACCCACTTAATCGATTAAAGAAGTGTCTTAATCGATTAAGTCACACAAAACAGACAGTTGTTAAATTGCTTGATTGCACAGCCACTCACCGATTATACAGAAATGATACAGTAAATATATTTGAACAAAATTGAACTTCATATGGCAGAATTACAATATTCAAATTATCAGCTAAAATAGGCAATTAAAACAACTTGAAAAAGTAAAGAGATAAGGGTAAGAAACAGCCTGCAACAAGGTTTCTATACTGGTTCGTTTTGCGGTGCACTGCAAAACTACACTCAGTCCTCCCCTTCTGATCTCGGAAGATTTTGTTCACTTAAACTGAAACAAATAAATATTACATACACACTTCCAATTAGAAGACCTTGGATGCTACCTTCTTGAATTCCCAGAACCCCTACCTTGTTTTGACCATACTAATCGCCTAGGAAAACCTTTCCTAAGATCTAGCCCCAGCCAAGAGTATGTTGTAAACTCAAGACCTCAAAGTCTTGGTGAAGACTCTTTGTATCTCGTTGGTGGTAAGACACCAAGAGACGACTTTCCTTGTCACAAAAACAGAATGTTATATCACAAAATGGCTCAAATATTACAATTAAGAACAAACTATAAACCCTATACAAATCTCACAAATTATCAAGAATATGTATAAGATCAAAATCATGAAGAAATATGTAATTTCTACCCTACGAAATCTCTAAAAGAAATCAAAGAATCATGCAAGAAAAGAAATGAAATAATCATGAACACATTTAATCACATGCAATGGATGTCATTTTAATCCCTAAGCATGATATTATCTCTCATTATTCTCATATGCAATTCACTTTGCCTATATGACATACAATGACCACGAAAATATGCAACTTAGCAATTCTAAAAATGAATGAATGTATTCGAGCATGGTGTAAAATCACAGTTTATATAGAAAAGTTGTTTAACGCCCAGTTAATCGATTAAGTTCCCTTTAAATCGATTAACGGGCTGTTGATAATAACTGAATTCTGTTTTTCAGTTATCTGTTGAAACTGATTAAAATTGATTTCACATTAATCGATTAACGCCTTTCTTAATCGATTAACTGACATATTTTCAACTAAGAGATAAAATGGTAAACTACCTATATGTTATACTTATCAATTGTACATGTTTTACCATTTATGTTATGCCTAAGATGCACAAATAACATGTATGATTAATGCATGAACATATAATAAACTAGATTGCATGTCTCATGTAAATGATATGATAGTTTTTAGAACTTGTGAGATTTGCATCTAGGTTTACCTAACCTAGACTCAATAACTAAGACACATCTAAGACTCTAGTCTAGACATGAAGCTCTTGAATCTTTGGCATCTTGATTTGTTGAGTTGTCTTCAAGCTTTCCTTAAGTCCTTTGTCTTCATCAAAACATAGACAAGATAAGTGTTATATTGACACATTGCACTTTCAGCTAAGAAATAAAAATGTTGAAATTCAAGCAACATGACGAACATTGGAGGAGGCTTTTCTTCACAAATACTTTCCTCCTCTCAAAACTGTGCACTATAGGCACCTCATCCAAAACTTCAGTCAAAAGGATGTGGAGTCAATTGTTGAGGCTTGGGAAAGATTAAATGAGCTGATAGAAGCTTGCCCTCATCATGGTATTCCACCTTGGATGTTGGTTCAGAACTTCTACATGGGGCTAGACTTTTCATCACAACAATTGTTGGACTCTTCAGTAGGTGGTGCCTTTATGTGCAAAGGATTTGATGTTGCTTCAAAGATCATAGAAAATGTAGTTTCTAATCACCATCAATGGGCGAATGAGAAGAGACATCATCCAAGGAGAGACTCTGGTGCACAATATTTAGGAAATCAAATGGAAAAGGTAATTTCCACGCTAAAGAACCTTTCTCAAAGGTTTGGAAAGCTGGAAAAATACCATGCTATTGTTATTGGGTCTATAAGTGCAACATGTGAGGGATATGGAGTAAAAGGGCATAGGTAGTCTGAATGCAAACAATTCATTGAACCTGTGCATGGAGCTTCGGCCAATGAACAACGTGAACCATGCAATTATTATGATTACAAGAAGAGGAGCAGACAGTAATTCAACCCACCATACAGGCAGAGCAATACCAACCTTTGTTGGAGGAGCAACAACAATCTGAACCATCAACATCAGGATGAACAAGGTATTAGGAAACCTACAACATGGTTTCCATAGGTATAATCTTCTCCTATTGATCTCACTCTTATAACAATAATGGAAGGTTGGGAAAAATTACTTGCTAACCTTAATAAATTTCAAGATGATCAAATCACAATTAATAAAAATGTTTCAAATATGTTAAATGATTTGAATTCTAAGATAGAAAGTCTGACCATCCATGGAAAAATGTTAGAAACACAAATTGCCTAAAAAGCTAGCAACTTTAATAGGCAATCATGGATGTTTCCAGGATAATCAGAGAAAAATCTAAATAATGAACATTGTAAGACTATTCGATTAAGGAGTGGGAATGAACTCAAGGATTTTCCACGAACTAAGAATGATATACAAGTGGAAGAGAAACATATTGAGACACAACTCCCTGAAGAGGAACAAAATTCTGAAAATGTGTCCAAGTATGTAGCTTCACCACCATACGTGCCACCAATTCCTTTTCCCCAAAGATTTACAAAGGCAATGTTAGAAAATAAATATGGGAAATTCTTAGATATCCTTGAGAAATTATATATTGAGCTGCCCTTTACTGAGACACTACAAGAGATGCCTACGTACATGAAATTTCTTAAGGATATTCTATCTAAAAAGAGAGGACTAGAGAATTATGAAACAATTGTTTTAACTGAGGACTGTAGTGCTTTAATTCAAGATAAATTGTCTCCTAAACTGAAAGATCCCGGTAGTTTCTCTATCTCATTCTTAATTGGTAACACTAATTTTGATTGTGCTTTATATGACTTGGGAGCAAGTGTGAGCCTCATGCCCTTATCCGTGTGTAAAAAATTGGACGTGGGTGAACTAAAGCCCATTACTATATCACTTCAATTAGCGGATAGGTCAGTGAAATTTCCTATAGGCATCTTGGAAGATGTTTCTATCAAAGTTGGGGAAACTTTACATTCCAATGAATTTTGTAATACTAGAGATGGAAGAAGATACACAAATTCCAATTATACTAGGTTGACCATTATTGGCTACCTCTAGTGCTATAATTGATGTAAAAATGGAAAACTTTCTCTAAGCATAGGAGATGAAAATATTGAGTTTGATATTGCTAAATTTATTAAACAAACTTCTCTTAAGGACTCATGTTGCAGGGTTGATATGCTTAACCAAGTAGTGAATGGGGAAGTGCCTAAAGTGAAATCTGAGGATCTCATGGAGAGAAGCATGATGGTAGGTGACACTTCGAATTTTGACGAGGAAGTGACTGAGGGTATTGATTCTATAAATGCAAGCTTAACACTCCCTTGCAACCCGCATGAGAAGAGCTTGAGGGCCAAACATAAATATGATAATTGGGAGAAATGGAAAGCACCTAAAATGAAAGTAAAAACACTTTCTCTACTCTCGGGTATGAGTTCATGGGATCCTGCGTGATGCGCAAGGATCAATCATCAATCTAATGACGTTAAACGAGCGCTTCGTGGGAGGCAACCCATGCTAGAGGTACATTTTTTTAATTCATTAATTTTTGCGTTTTAGTATCAACTTTAGTGTCTCCCTGAGTTCAGAGCCTTTGTAACAGGATGTATATAGTGTTGGCCACAAAAAAATCATAAAATCTAAATAAAAAATAAAAAATAAAAAAATTACATGGAAAAGTGCTAATACGACAATGCATATTAGCTGCTCCATTCAAATAGGATATTTGCATCTAGTACATCTAGGACATATGGGCCATTTGGGACAGTTTTCTCTTCTTTTGTAGGTACTTCCACTACGCCCAATATAGCCAACCACTTATAATTGACAAATGAGTTAAAGACATTTCCTACCTAACCTGTTAGTTTTCTTTTTCTTTTTACTTATTGTTTAAATTTTTACATTGGGAATAATATAAATTTCTAAGCTTGAGGGGGTTTGGCATTTAGATAGTTCATTCATGTCATGCATACCATATAGATTTTAATTTTTTTTTTTGCATATTCATATTATCATGCATTAGCATATGTTTCATATCTCATATATCCTCTGCTTTGATCTATGTGTTGTCTGTTTGCTTTAAATAAAAAAGTATGCATGAATGATGATTGTTGTTCTATGACCTCATTGAAGAAAAAACTTTTGATAAAATAATAACATGAAAGACATTAGATTTGAATATTGAATTAAATTTGGTTAAACAAATATTTTTGTTTCATAACTTTTGTTGAATGAACCAAATGTGAGAAACTTGGGTCTAACACAATAAGGGTTTTGATTTAAATTGACAATGACATAAAACCCATTTTCTTTCATGATTGCATAATTTTCTATGATTGTACATTCTAGAACTTGATTTGTGATTGTTTCAAGATTGAAGTCTGTTTGCATGCATTAAAGTGATAGAGGTAATTATGACTTTTTCTTTTGACCTTCAACAGCTTGCTATAAACACTGAAAACCCTTTTAGTTTCTCACTTTTAAGCCTGAACTTTAATGATTTTTCATAGCTACTCAAAGGAGGGTTTGTGGTAATTTGTGATGTTTGGTTGAAGCAATAGGAAATGTAAAAAACAAACAATGTGTAGTGAAAGAAACTATAAAAATGTGAAAAGGAAAACAATCATCCTTTCTCTTTTAGAAAAAAATAATAAGAATGAATAAAAAATAAAAAAATAATACAAAGTATACTAAAGGAGAAATGATTGAAAAGGTATATTGTAAAAAGAAGGGTTGATCGAAAAAGGATCAAATGATAAAGTAAGACCTATTAGAGAATCTCAATGCTTCAATCAGATGTCTACAAAGTTTAAGTATTTTGGTAAACATTTGTATGTCTTTTGAAGTACCTTTTCATTATTTATCACACCTTAAATCATTCGCATTGGCCTCATTACAACCATTTAAAGACCTCTTGATTTTTCAGGCATTCAAATACAGTTAGTGGCGATTTGGTCTAGAATCAAGCTTATGATAATTTACTTTCATGAAAATTTGAGCAAAATACTATGACCTTTAAACACGTGAGAGTGATGAGAGAAGAGTGACCCTAATTCATGCAGTTGTTATGATTCAAAGACTTAAATTAAATTTGTTTATGGTTGTCTTGTCTTGATGTCTAGATTGTTTTAAAACTAACATGAGATTGTTTGTTATTTTGGGTCATGATTTTTATATCATCATTCATGCATGATTGTGAAAGTTAGGCATAATACATGCTTGAGGACAAACAAGAGATAGCCTTGAGAGGATTTGATGAGTGTAAAATTATGATATATTTGCATTGCATTTAACTTGCATTTTAGGACATGATTAGGACTTTGTGATTGTTTTTAGCTTTTATTTCTTTTTGTTTAGGTTGAGTTAGTGTTTTTGGCTATGTTGTGCAGTTTGAATTGATTGAAGCCAAAAAAAGTAGAGATTGGGTGCAAGAAGATGCAATTTGGTGTTGAGCCTATGCGAAGACCAATTGAATGGTCAAAAGAAGTCAGGATGTTATATTCTATTCCTATTTTAGATTTGTTTTGTTGGGTTTAGCACAATATTTTGTAATTACGATAAATGAGGGTTCTCCCTCAAGGATTAAACACATTTTACACTTTTATATTACAATTCTCTAATTTAGAATTTGGTATTCTCTTCTCCATTGTAAGTGAGTAATTACCTTTGTTTCTAGGATTGGGACTATGTTTTTTACATTCAATAAACATTTGTTCTTACTTCTATTTTATTGAGTGTTGTGATTTGAATTATTAATCTGAGTTTTATTCGTATGAGTTGTCTGACCAACAAATTACACCTCTTAGATACATTATGGGAATGACCGAGAGGTGAACCCAACTATCTGACCATTCAGTTATTCAAACTAGAATCATAATTCACGAGAGTAGTATTAGGATTCTCGGGGGTTTCTGGAATTCACATTGGGTTGCTACGAAGTGATTGGATACAAAAAATTCAAGTAAATGATTCAATTGATAACCGCACCATGTGAGTAGGTACGACCTGAATTGAGAACATACATCGGAGCTCGAGAGAGGATGGCACATATAAAGAGCAATTCATCCTCACAACTTAAAGTTCATGAAAAAGAGTAAAACAAGGATTTGCACGTGTGAAGGTGGTAACCCTTATCCTAGGAACTCTTTCCTAAATTAGATTTCAATTATTTTTAATGTTTTCATAATCATTTTTGTCAGTTGTTCAATTGTTCTAATTTCAATTTTATTCCTTATTTGAGTCAAGTATAAATTAATTGTTATAATTAAAGAAATTTCTAAGTCCTCGTAGAATAGGTGTTTTATTACTTACGGAACAATTGTGCACTTGTGATTTATCCTATCACACATAAGTGTGGAAGTCTAGATCTGCACACGGAAAATGAAGGTCAATCGTGATGGCGCATCTGTCTTCGTACGAAGGTAGGCTTCTGGGTTTTGGCTGAAAATGCAGTGATGAGTTTCATATACCACTTCTTTATGTCACCACCTGATAATAAGAAAGAGAGAAAATATACATTCTAACTATTGTAATATTTGTATTTTTATCAAACATCATCATCTGAGATGTTGTTTTAGACACGAGTTACTTCTTTATTTATCCCCAAAAATCAACTCAATATTAGTGGAAATGCTTGGATTCAAATCCTAGCAAGTGCATTATCTTTGACTCATTTAAAAAACGTTACCAAAAAAATATGAACTTACTACTTAGACTTTATGTGTTAACAATTTATCCTTGCTATAAAAATTAAATAACACAATTTTCTTCTTTCTTTCATATGTTTCATTGATTTCGGCAACCTTCCACACACCCTCTATTAGGGGTGTTCAAATCCAGACCGGTCCAAAATAAAAACCGCAAACCGATCTAAAGTAGACCGAAACCGTAAAAACTGAATGTATTTGGATCGTATTGGATTTATTTTTTAAGGACCGATTGGGCCGGTCCGGTCTTCGGTTTCACGTCTGGGATCCAGACCGGTCCAGACTGGACCGATATTATTAAGTTAACTAAAATATAGCACATAAGCATTAAGCAGTAAGCTAAACACAACAAAAACACATATAAAATGTCGTAGCAATATGAATATTGATGTTTCTAATCTTGCTATTAAAAGAATCAAACTCTTCTTCATTGTTCTGGTTACTACCTTATTGGTGTTGTAGGCTAAAATTGAAGGAGTTTATATGTTTATATCTAAAAAATAGACCGATCCAAACCCGCATATAATATTTGGACCGGATTGGATCGGACATCTTAATATAAATGGAGCGGACCGGACCGCATACTAATTACAAGTTTGGATCATATGATTTTTTGCTTAAAAACCGATCCAAATGGACCGCGAATACCCCTACCCTCTATGCATCCAAATTGGCTTTTTAGGGTTTTAACTTAAAATGAAACTAATATTTATAGGTTAAAGTATTAAAATCTAAAGTGAAAAATATTTTTAGTCGTATGAATTTTGTATTGGATTCCAAAGTTAAGGACAAAGGATATTTCAATGGTACAAATATATCCTCAACTAACAATATTACTTTGGAGAAATGATTTCATCTTATAAAATAAATGGTTTCAGACACATTTTCATTACTGATTTGAAATAAACTTATTTAATTTTAAAATCATTAATAATGATGAATTGATTTTCTTTTTTTGGTATAACCAAGAGTTTTCTCTCACCGTCTTTTTTCATATGGGTAAGAAACTAATATTTTTGTAATGCGTGTCTCCTCTCACAATAAATATCGTTCACAAAATTAAACTTTTAGTATTTTGGTCTATCTAATGAATTAATTGAGATCATTAACTTCACATCTTATAGTAATGATATGTTAATCTAGTGGTATAATACTCTACTACATCCTCATTTATTAACATATTAAATCAAATGTTTAACTCATAAATGATATTCATTAGGAATAGCACTTACAAACCCAAAAAGATTAGTTCACAGGGAGGCTATGATAAACCCAAAAAAACATCTAATAATTTCTCCTCACTCCCAATTCCAAATTTATGAACAAAATTTAAATTTGCCCCATATAAATCATTATTCTAAAATTTGCCCTGGTTTTTGACCTTTGAAAAAGACATGGTCCTTTGCTTTTGATCCAATGAGAGGCGAAGATTTTTCTCCCGATTCTTCTATCATTCTCTCCACTCGCACTGTGTAATATTGCAATCCCAAATGCTTCTTGATTCGATTATTCATAAGGTATATTCCTTTCTCTCTTCCTCTTCACTTCAGATTGCTTCATTCCCTTTTTTTTCTTCTTCGGTCACTTACTTTTTACATTTAAACCATACCCTTTAGAAATTAAAACTGTGATGTGAAATTGTGGAAAATTCTATTGTGAAAAGATGTTTTTTTTATAGCTTAAACTATTTTCCCCCTTTCATTTCACCATTTATTGTTGTTATTATTGCTTGGACTTCATGGACAATCGAAGGAATTGTTGACAATAATAGATAGAGTTCAATGTTTTTTATGTATTTATTTATTTTGATGCTAGATATTTTTCATTTTCATTTGTTATTTTGAGCCCCTTTTGCTTACTATTGCAGTGTGGTTGGTGTTGAAGCTTAGGTTTCTTTGAAGTTTTAGAATTTTTCGAGGTGTTGGTCGAGTAGAGTGGGTGAATTGAATTGAATTGGAATTAGGTCTCGTGTGTAATTTGGTTGGAAGAAAGAGTGAGTTGAGATGAGTGTGGTGGGGTTTGACATTGGTAATGAGAACTGTGTAATTGCCGTAGTAAAGCAGCGTGGGATTGATGTTTTGTTGAATGATGAATCCAATCGCGAAACCCCTTCGGTTGTCTGCTTTGGTGATAAACAACGGTTTTTGGGGTCTTCTGGTTCGGCTCATGCTATGACGCACCCCAAGTCCACGATATCTCAAGTGAAGAGACTGATAGGCAGGAAATTTGTGGACCCTGATGTCGAGAAAGAGCTGAAAATGCTCCCTGTTGAAACTTCTGAAGGCCCAGATGGTGGCATTTTGATTCACTTGAAATACTTGAAAGAGACTCATACGTTCACACCAGTTCAAATAATGTCCATGCTCTTTGCTCACTTGAAGACCATGACAGAAAAAGATTTGGAAACATCCATTTCGGATTGTGTTATTGGGATTCCGTCATACTTTACTGAGTTACAGAGACGGGCATATCTTGATGCAGCAAAAATTGTTGGGCTGAAGCCTTTGAGATTGATCCATGATTGTACTGCAACTGCTCTTACTTATGGAATGTACAAAACAGATTTTCTCAGTGCAGGTTCAGTTTTTAATGTTGCGTTTATTGATATTGGCCACTGCGATACTCAGGTCTCCATTGCAGCATTTGAATTTGGGCAAATGAAGATTCTTTCGCATACTTTTGATGCGAGCTTAGGGGGGAGGGACTTTGATGAGGTTCTATTTAGTCACTTTGCAATAAAATTTAAGGAACAGTACAGCATTGATGTGTATTCTAATGCGAAGGCATGTATTAGGCTCCGTGCAGCATGTGAGAAGTTGAAGAAAGTTTTGAGCGCAAATCTAGAGGCACCTCTAAATATTGAGTGCTTGATGGATGAGAAAGATGTTAAGGGTTTTATCACGAGGGAAGAATTTGAGAAGTTGGCATCAGGATTATTGGAGAAAATTTATATTCCTTGCAACAAAGCACTAACTGATGCAGGCTTGACTGCGGAGAAGATTTCTTCAGTGGAGCTTGTTGGTTCAGGTTCTAGGATTCCAGCTGTAGCTAGATTATTAACTTCTCTATTCAAGAGAGAACCTAGCCGTAAGCTGAATGCGAGTGAATGTGTAGCTCGTGGTTGTGCTTTACAGTGTGCAATGCTCAGTCCCGTTTACCGTGTTAGAGAATATGAGGTTTGTATTTATATGTATTTTGAAATCTATTCTTATGTTATCTTTATGTTATATATTGCAGATTTGAATTTTGAGTTTGTACTTTGTAGATTCATAGAAATAGAAATGCTATAATTGTTAAAGGACTTAATCTTTCTTGCTAGGCTTATTTTCAGCCTTTAGATTGTCTGCCATTGGTGTTTCTCTTTTTTCATTGTAGATTGGAATTTCTTTTACTTTAATGTATCATATAGATTCATGTGCCTCCTTTTGTTTTATTGATCTCTATAAAATTAATGCAATTTCTCATGTTTGTTCAGGTCCTGGATTATATTCCTTTTTCGATTGGACTTTCATCAGATGAAGGTCCAATTTTTGCAGGGTCAAATGGTGTACTTTTCCCAAAAAGTCAACCCATTCCAAGTATTAAATTCATAACATTTCAGCGAGCCGGTTTATTCCATTTGGAAGCCTTCTACGCTGATCCGAATGAACTACCACTTGGGACATCTCCAAAAATTAGTTGCTTCACGGTATATCTACTTTAGAAAATTCATCTAATTTGAAGCAGTTAAAATTATCTTGTGCGCATTTTTATTTTATTTTATCTTAATTTTGTTTTTGGGTATCTCCTATCTCATTTCTCGTGTTTTCATGAAAGCCATGCATTGTAGCTTCTACACAAGCTCCTTTATGTTCTTAATTTTACTTTTCAAGTATACAATTATTCATATATAGTAATGCCAAGGACCAACTTAAGCTATTAGGTGAAGACTTGTGAATGGTTTTAGGAAGAAAAGATACTAGAGACTGAACATTAGAATAATAGGTTAATATGGTCTATAATAATGTGATACAAAATACCAACACAATGGCCCTATTTATACTAATGATTAGCTTAAGTACTAGTGTAGGAGTACTACTCAAAGACCAAGATGACATAAAGTAAGACTACTAACCCTAATTAGTGAGGAAGAAAAACAGCAAATATAATGAAATAGGAAATAATTCCTAAGATTGCCTCCTTAGTTAGATAACTAGTTCATTCCACAATATAGTTTAAAAGTCTACTAAGATTATCTAAAAAAATTATATTAATGGTGGCAAATGGATCCAGTGAATGAGTTCCAGATTAAATGATAATTGATAGATAAAAAATAAACTATTAATACATTTAAATTCAATTAAAAATTATAATAACCTTCAAACTCATCCATATCCCAATTTAATGGCTATATCTATTAATCTATTATACTAGATCAAATGGATGAATGTCCCATCCATCTATTAAAAACCTTAAAGGGCGGCTTAGTGCACGAGGTTCCCACTTAGTAGGGTAGATGTATGCAATCTTACCACGTAAATGGAGAGGTTATTTCTATGATTCGAACCCGTGATATCTATGATTCTATTGCCCTGAGGCTATCAGGAATTAAGCTAATTAGGCAACAAATCATTTTTTTTATAAAAAATAAATATTTAAAATCATATGTATAATTAAAATATCATGTCTATACTTTTTTTCAAATCTCAAATATTTTGCCAGTTATCCTCTCTTTACCGACATGGAATGTGTAACAGCAAATTATTTGGATCGGATGGATCGCCAAAAGCCAAAGCAATCTGCCTAACTTCAATTGGGCAATAACCTTTGGTCCAGGAGTCAAAATTGCTATTATATATCAACAGAAAACCCAAGAGTATTGACATGGAAGATAACACCTAAGATTGCCTCCCTAACTAGACAACTAATTGCTCCACAAATATATTCTAAGGATCTTCTAAGATAATATGAAGAAGATATTACAGATGTATTATGAAGATGTGCCAAAATATTCTATAACACTAATATTCTGAGATATTCTACGTTGCTTACATTCCACTGAGAACTTGGTTTTGTTAGATATTAATCATTATGACAACCTTCACCTTTCCCATCTGAGCTGCATGTTATCTAGTATTCTGTTATCTAGAAGCTGTTATACATTCATATATGCAAGCATTCATATATGCATCAAATGAAATTTTTTACTTTGAATGGGTCGGTAGCCAATGGAATATACACTTCAACAACCTACTTTGCAATGAGAATAAACCTGGTTAACAAATTGCCTGTCACTGTTGCTTGTTCGGACATCAAAGGATGTCATTGTCATAAAATTAATTAGGCATAGGATTACGAGAACTGAAATTCTCTAGATGTGTTTGTACTGCACATGCTAAATCATTATGTTAGGAGAAAGAATAAGTCTACCTGTAGCTCTAACACCATTCGTTGTGCTAGTGATTCAGCATGCACTGTTTGTTCTGAATGCCTACACCTTGTTATATACATGCTTATGCATTCATTCATTACTTTTCAGATTGGTCCTTTCCATGGATACCATGGTGATAAGGCGAGAGTCAAAGTTAGAGTTCAACTAAATTTGCATGGCATTCTCATGACAGAATCAGCTGTAGTAAGTAGAAGCCTCATTTTATCTTTCCAATTTTGTGTTATTAGTTTTTGATAGATCTTCCCATGCACATAAACAACCTCTTTATTGCTTCAGTTGATCAAGGATCATGTGGGTGATTCAGTTACAACGGGTGATAATCATTCAAATTCTGATGCAATGGATATTGATTCCATTTCCGAGACAGATGCCAATGCCGATGAAGATAGTGTCAATAAAAAGTGTGAATCTCCACGTAGTTTTGTAAGTATTCACATGTTTTCCTCCTCTCTCTATCTCACCTTGTTTTATGTTTTTTCTTTTTGGGAGATCTCAAATGTTAGAGATTTCTAGCTAATCTACCCTTTGAGCATGTAATATTTTATAGCTAAATTTTAAGATGCAATTGTTTTATATGATGATTTCTGTATCATATCTGTCACAATCAGTTTTCATAATTTCAGATATATTATCCATATGTTTTTTAATCTTGCGGAGATTGTTATGATTAATCTAGGTGTTTGGAGTACTTTTTTTTTTTACTGTTTTGCCTTTTTACAGGCTGATGGTACAAGAAAAGATAAAGCTAACAGACGGCTTGATGTGCCAGTGAGTGTGAATATCTATGGTGGAATGACAGAGGCAGAGATCTTAGAAGCTCATGAGAAAGAACTCCAGTTGGCCCAACAGGACAAAACTGTGGAGCTAACTAAAGACAAGAAAAATAGCTTGGAATCTTATGTCTATGAGATGAGAAATAAGGTACAGAGGTTCAATATTTCAATGTATTATACCAACAAAGCGTTGGTCTAATAGTGTAATGCCCCCTAGATCTCCGAGATGACCAAAAGGTCAAGGGTTCGATTCCTGGGGCGACACTTGTTGGGAGGGGCAGCCACACATCACGAAAGGGAATAGTTCCTTAACCATAGAGTGAGGAGATACCCTTGGTAGTACCAAAAAATATCTCAATGTATTATAGACATGACTGTTTTCTATAATTCAGGTTTCAGGATACTTAGATAGCTTGCATCTAAATTTATTTTCTATTTGAATAGCTCTCCAGCACATATCGGAGCTTCGCAAGTGAGCAAGAGAAGGATGACATTTCTAGGAGCCTGTTAGAGACTGAGGAGTGGCTTTATGAGGATGGTGATGATGAAACTGAGCTTGCTTATTCTTCAAAACTGGAAGATCTGAAAAAGGTAGTTTTTGCTTTTCTAGATATAATTTTTTCCTTTCCATGTACTTCTTGTTTACATTCTCTGTATTCCTGTAGCTGGTGGATCCAATTGAGAATCGGTATAAAGATGAAGAAGGAAGAACACAAGCTACAAGAGATTTGTTGAAGTGCATTTCAGATCATCACACATTTGCAAATTCACTTCCACCTCAGGATAAAGAACAAGTAAGATAACAAATGAGCAAATTAATATTATTGTGATGATGATGCTCTTGAGATCAGCTTTCAATCGATGACTCTCTTGTTTCAGATAATCAATGAGTGCAATAAAGCAGAGCAGTGGATAAAAGAGAAGTTGCAGCAACAAGATTCTTTTCCCAAGAACACTGACCCAATCTTATGGTCAAGTGATATTAAAAACACAACAGAGGAACTAAACTCGTATGATGCATGCCCTTTCTGTTTTCCTTTACAAAAGTGTATAATTCTAGTTTTTTATGAATCCGTGGGACACAAATAAAACCAAAGGATATGGAGAAAACTATATTCATACAATCCTAAAATTTGCTTGTGATCATTTAATTGAATCTGAATTATTCACCTGCTTGTGCAAAATGTTGTGCATATGCTCTGATGAACATGTTTGTTCTTATCCCTTGATTTTGTCAAAATTAACCAATTTTGTATTTTGATGGATTTCAGAATATGCCAACAGATATTGGGATCCAGGGATTCTCCAATTTCAGAAGACAATTGTGAAGATAAGCAGGACACTTCAAATCATCCCTGAATATATTGATTTTGGTGATACATCATGAGCTAAAAGACTTATATGTTTTCATTACTGATATATCCACTGACAAATATAGAAATTTTTAAGTGCCATTTTCTTTGTCTTTTCTCACTTCCCCTTGATTTGGAGATTTGAAAGAGGTAAATTTAATTAGATGAAGCATTAACAATGAGGATCAGTGCAATCAATGTTTTTCGAAGATTTTGTTGTTTTGTGTATTTTGATATCTTATCTAATGTGAAATACTTTTCTTCAAATGAATAAAATAGATTCTGCTACAGGGGAGAAAAATGTGTGAATTATGTATTTGTAATATTAGTGGCTTTTCTGCATTATGCTTGAGGATATCATTACAAAAGAAAAGTGTGAATTATGTATTTGTAATATTAGTGGCTTTTCTGCATTATATGCTTGAGGATATCATTGCCAAAAAAAAATGAATTGTCAACTAGCGTTTGGAGTATCTTGAGGCTTGTAGCATAGAACTTGTTGCTCAACTTTATGACATTGGATTGTTATTAAGATATAATACACTATTGTTCATCGCATATATATATATATATATATAGAAGAGGGATCCGTTTACACTTAAGTTCCGTTTACACTAATTACACTTAATCTCAGTCATTTATTTTCTTAAATCTAATGGACCAAATGGGTCAGTGCAATAAGTTATTTAAGATTTTTCTTTTTCTCTCTCATCATTTATTGCACTGACTCATTTGGTCAGTTAGATTTAAGAAAATGAATGAATGAGATTGAGTGTAATTAGTGTAAACGGAACTTAGGTATAAACTGATCCCTCCTCATATATATATATATATATATATATATATATAATTCATTGCATGAGGTTCCTACATAGTAGGGTATATGAAAGGTATGTGGTTTTACCCTCATAAGTAGAAAGATTTTTTTTCAAGATTTGAACTCGTGACTATCGGTCACAAGGCAAAATCTTAATGTTGTACTCAACATAGGGGTGAGTAGAACTCGACTCTACCCACTGACCCGATATGGTCCGATCTTGTTCGGGCTCA
The DNA here is from genome assembly GCF_001865875.1 of Lupinus angustifolius. NCBI lineage: Eukaryota > Viridiplantae > Streptophyta > Magnoliopsida > Fabales > Fabaceae > Lupinus > Lupinus angustifolius. The sequence goes on from NC_032027.1 coordinate 8,031,048, forward strand.
AATAGGGTTGGGCCTCATCGAGTTTAAGGCTAAGTCTCGGTTCAAAAATTAGACTCATACAATATTTAGGATCGGGTAAGGGACAAACATAATCTGTCTCATGTTCACTCATTTACCATGTTTGTATGTGTCTTTGTTCAATTGTGTGTAGAGTAATGACATCTCTTTGGTCGAAAAGTATAATTTATTTTCTAATTTTTTCATCATATATATGATTGACAATTTGTATACACACATCATTTCATATGAATAAGTAAAATATTGAGAACACTTTATCTTAAAGAGATATGCATTATATATAATCGGGTTTAGGGCTGGACTTTGATTTAAAAGTTATCTCAACCGCTATTATGGGTAAAGTTAGTTTTGGGTCTAGGACTGAATCTAGGTGCAGAAAGGTAATTTTACAAATATTTAGGGTTAGATAAAGGAGAAGTCTTACTTAACCCATGCTCACAAAACAAAAACTTGAAGCATAAAATAAGTACTAATTCCTATAGCTTGCTAAATGATCAATATAACACTGTCATAAAACTTGAAATTTCCAGCTTTTTAGCTTATGCGTTCAACAATTCTGCAGCAAAGCTGAAATACTACATCAAAATCAACAAATCAATAATAATTTTAGGTATCTTAGAGAAGCATAACAACAACCTCTATAAAACTGCGGTTGTCATAACTACTGAAACCTCACAGTTTATAACTCAAGCAAATCTCTAAACATGACTTAAAATTTTCAATGGGTTGAGATAACACTTTAAGTAGTATTATAAATCATAAATCCATTCACAAAAGCAATTCAATATAGTTGATGATGTTGGTTAATAAGGAATCTAATTTCACTTAGAGGGGTGAATAGATGATTTAAGTAACAATTAAACTCAATTCGAATTATAAAAGATAATCTCAAAAACTACTGATTTTAATTGATTAAATAGTTGCTTAAATAATTAACAGAAAACAATAATTAATCGATTAATAGAAGACTTAATCAATTAACTTGTTGGTTTTCTGGAAAATATTTTGGTTCTTGATGCAGCAAGAAAGTAGTAATTAAACTAATCTAATGTACTATTAAACAAATTATTGAAAATGATTAATAGACCAGATTCACTTATGCAATGATCTCTAAATGTAATCAAATAAAGCGAAAGTATGATAATTGCATGCAAGTAAAAGAGTAGGGTAAGAGAGAAAGGTAGGAGAGAAGATAACATAGTCGATTTATCCTGGTTCGATATCGAATCCACGTGCAATCTACATCCATTCCTCCCTTTTTGATCTCAACAGATTTGCTTTAATAGAAGAAATCAAATGTTTATACAAAACACTTCCTCACCACTTCTAACCAAGTATACCCATTGAGACATCTTTTTGGATCTTGATCGCAACCTAGGATTTCTCCTAAATTTCTCTCTTCTTCTTAGGTGATACATCACACTCTCAAAGAGACAAATTTACAGATTGACCATAAAGATGTTACAAAGTTCTATGCACCTAGGGGTGTAAAAGTTCAATTCAGTTTGGTTTTTGGTGTATTTTACTGACCGAATCGAACATAAGTATATGGTTCAGATCCGCTCAGTTAACCGCAAATTTAACTATAGGAACCGACCCGAATCGCTTTTGAATGGTTTGGTTTAGTTTGGTTCCATAGTTTTTCCTATTATTTTTTTATAAATTTTTTTGCGTCAATTGAAAGTTCAAAATGCATTGCAAGAGATATTGTTTGTCCATAAAAATAAAAAAACACTACTATTATTATAAAAATTATGAATCATATATAAATGAGTAGAAAAATTGAAACTCATAATTGTTTGTTAGTAACATATATAACAATTATATAATATATGAAGAAGAAAACCAATTATCACATATACAACAATACAATCCATAATTAATTAGTAATATATATATATATATATATTAGTAACACTATAATTCAAGTAACACATATGTCAATTAGTAAAATATATAGTAGTTATATATATAACTTTACAATTCACAATTAGTAACACACATAACTATACATGTATATATAACAATATATGGTATATGTTAGTTTCAAACTCATGTTCTCAATCATCAAGATACTCATAAACAATTTATTAAGTAATAACATATATAATATTAACATAATAACAATTTAGTAACATATACAACACTACAATTTACACAAAATTGGTTGAAGAATTTAAACAACAATAAAACATCATTCCCTAATATCTAGTTCTTTAATATGTGGTTTGGTTCGGTTCAAACAGTTCCAAAATTTCTAAAACCATAAACCGAACCGCACATAAATGGTTCCTTAAAAAATAACCAAACCAAACCGTGAAATCGAACTGAACCACATTTTGTAGTTTGATTTGATTACGTCAGTTTCGTGGTTTAAACAGGAACTGCTTACACCCCTATATGCACCTACTATGTGCTAATTATACACTAACATTTCGAACAAAATTACCCTTTGATGAATCTCACAATCTTAGAGATGAATATGAATGATTATGAGTTACCAGGAAAATCTTTGAAACACTCAATGGTTGAAAACTAAAACCTTTCATAGATTCACAAAACTCTTTCTTTTTGCATGAAAGTTTTTTTTCTCTCTTTTCAAAAAAATATTCTTGAAAATGTGTATTAATCTTGCATCAAGTTTCTGTTAGGTGTCAGTGGTCTAGCCACACCTAGAAGGAGGGTTGAATAGGTGTAGCAGTTATAAATTACCGCTTCTCGCACCAAAACCCGGTTATGTAAAATAGCCCATGTGATCGATTAACCAGTGGGCTTAATCGATTAACACAAAACAGAAACAAAATTACCAGATTGGATTATTGCACAGTTATTTACCAACAAACAAGTAGAGATACATCATATATTTTTATGAACAATTAACAAGGATATAGCAAAGTATCAGTATGCAAAATATCAGCTTCAAACACGAATTAAAGCAGTTTGAATTATAAAAGAGATTGAGAGAGAACAACTTGCACACATGGATTTTTATCCTGGTTCGTTTGCGGGTCCACTTGCAAACTACATCCAAGCCTCCCCTTCTGATCTTGGGAGATTTCTCTTCACTATATTGAAAACTTTGTCTTATCACATACACCAATTCAATTATAAGACTCTAGACGCTTTTTTCTTGAATTCCAAGAACCTCTAACCTTGGTTTGACTATCCCTATCGCCTGAGAAAACCTTTCTCGCGATCCAGCCCCAGCCAAGATTCTTGCTATAAATTCAAGACCTCCAAGCCTTGGTGAAG
>NC_032027.1:8034417-8034722 GCF_001865875.1 Lupinus angustifolius
GCTTTCAGAGAAATGTTCTTCTTCTTTTTCTCTTGTTCCTCATGTTGGTCTAATTGTGTGTAATAGGTTACTTCATTGAGTAACAGGTTACATGTGTGAGAAAAGAGTTATCCAACTGAAAAACTGATTTTTGAAACCTGAGTAACCGATTACTCAAAGTGAGTAACCGATTAGTCAAAATAATTTTTAAGCATCTGTTGGACAGAAAGTTTGAGTAACCGATTACTCAAATGAGTAACCCATTACTGAGAGCTGTTGGAAGTGTTTTTCAGATTTCAAAGTGAAAGGTTTTCACTCCAAACGAA
>NC_032027.1:8034822-8035121 GCF_001865875.1 Lupinus angustifolius
AACTCATAATTCTTAGTGGAAAATCTCTTGTGTGGCAAGAGTACTGGACGTAGCCTTCGGTGGACAAGAAGGTGAACCAGTATGAAGAGGTAAATGATTCTAACCTATTTTCTCCTTCCGAACTTCAAACTGCATTCAATGATTTGCATGATGAATACATTAAATTATCTAAAATATTTCTAAAACAGAAATCTGAAATAGATGCATTTAGAAATAGACCTTCATCATCCTCATGCCAAAATGCATCACCCTTGAGACTAAAGTTTCAACATTGAGTCTTGAACTCAATAAACTTAACA
>NC_032027.1:8035221-8035881 GCF_001865875.1 Lupinus angustifolius
ATCTCTCTTGTACTTAACTGCTAGTAGACCTGATATAATGTTTAGTGTATGTCTGTGTGCTCGATATCAATCTAAACCTAAAGAATCACACATAGTTGCTGTTAAGAGAATCTTGAAATATCTAAAAGGTACAACTGACGTTGGATTGTGGTACCCTAAAGGAAGTATATGTGAACTGGTTGGATACTCGGATTCAGATTTTGCTGGATGCAAATCTGAGAGAAAAAGTACAAGTGGTACTTGTTACATTTTAGGCAACGCTTTAGTTTCTTGGTCTTGCAAGAAACAAGCATGTGTAGCATGCCTACTTGAACTTAATTATGTCCATTTATGTTTATATGCTTCTATTTTTGGGTTAAAATCTTTTTCATAGCTCTAAAATTGCATAAAAATTGGTTTTTCTAGAGTCAGTAACCGATTACCCACTTTGAGTAACCGGTTACTCAAACCTGTTGTTTGTCTTTTTTAAAATTTTAAGTTAGAGTAACCGATTACTCAGAAGTGAGTAACCGATTGCTCTTAGCAGGTATTTAAGGGAAAATTGCATTTTTTCAGAACCTCATCTTCTTCCCTCTACTCTTTAACTCGTGGTCAACCATTTTCCCTCTAGAAACTTCATTTCTTAACCATTTTGGGTGATTTTTGTGTCCATTCATATCA
>NC_032027.1:8035981-8036207 GCF_001865875.1 Lupinus angustifolius
TATGCCATGAAAATGAACATCAAGATAAATTGGTCTGAGATGATAATGAGGCAAATGTGTAATGTTCGAGGAACTCAAAGTCCTCTGCCTTATGCAATCCTCGTAACAAATTTTCTACAACATTTCGGGTGTCTACAAATGGTGAAACTAAGGTACCTCTAAATCTTCGCGAAAGCAAGATTGATGTGGAAGTTGTCCACAAAATGGGTTTCTCTGCTGATCCTCG
>NC_032027.1:8036307-8038686 GCF_001865875.1 Lupinus angustifolius
GTGTACTCTCTTCTCCTTATCTCTTTCATTTTATTTCCTATTATTTTCTGCATATTGTTCCGCTGCACTTTAACTTTGATTTTGCAGAAAAAGCGGCCATTATTTTAAGACAACTAATTCATCCCCCCTCTTAGTTGCACTCTGATACTTACAGATTCACTCAATCTCAATGGTGGTAAGGCACCAAGAGACAAAACCCAAATTACAAAACAATCTACAAAAACAGAGTTTTACCAAGCACTAGAGCTCAAATTACAACAATGAAAACTCAGAGATTAACCCACCCTCAAGTAACACAAGCCATCATGAATGTATGCGAGTTAATACAAAACATATAACGCAGAATCTTTCTCTAAAATCTCTAAAAAGAATGCACAAACATGCAAGAAAGAATGAATGAGATTAAGCACATGAAAACAACATATCATGAACAATATGAACTAAGCATGTTAATCTCTATTTCTCACACATGCATCTCTCTTCTGCCTATAATGTAGTAAATCACAGAAATTATGCTCTCTAATAGTTTCTAAACAATAGTATGCAATGCTACACGTTTCTGCAATTTGCCAGAACTTATACAAAATAGATTTGACCCTTCAAACCGTTATTTTCAGTTACGCGGTTAAAATAGAAAACAGTTATAACATAAAACAGACACGTTAATCGATTAAGTCACCACGTTAATCAATTAACCAGCATATATCAAAACGTGATTAAATGGTAAACTACTTATATGTTATGTTTGACTCCTATACATGTTTTAGCAATTATATTATGCCTAATATGCACATATAACATGTATGATTAATGCATGAACATATAATAAACTAGATGATATGCCTCATGAATATGATATGTCAATATTAATGGCTTGTGAGACTTGCATATAGGTTTACCTAACTCAGACTCATTAACTAAGGCACACATCTCAGACTACTTAGAAATATAACTCTATTGATATAACCTAGTCTAGATATGACCATGAATTTCTAGGCATGTTGATTGTTGAGACATCTTCAAGCTTTAACTAACTCATTGTCTTCATCAAAACATAGGCTAAATATTGCTAGTGCAATCCTTGACACTTTGCACTTTCATTTTCTGTAAGTGTAAAAACTCTTGCTCTATTTTTGCCAATGGGAAAGGATGGTAAAATACCATTCAGTTTCAAACTGTTCTGTTGGGGATAATCGATTAAATATGCACTTAATCGATTAATGTTTCTTTAAAACATAAAAAATTCCAAAATAAAAATTGTCTTAATCGATTAACCATATCCTTAATCGATTAACAAATTTATCATTTGCAAGACTTAATTGATTAATCAATGTCTTAATTGATTAATGATTTTCTGAAAATACTTAGTTAATTTTGCATGAACCTCTAACATGAATGATTGATGCATGATTTTGAAAATGATAAGTATTAATGCCAAAAATCATGTATGTATGCTAAGAGTATCTAAGTCATGTTATGTATGAAAATCTCTTATGCAACATGTTCATACTTTAAGCATGTGAAATTTACATAAGGTTCACCCAACTTAGACTCTACCCATTCGAAGTATCTTAGGACCTAAAAATAAGAAGAATACTCTAGCCTTGATGATCCTTTCTTGAAGCTTGAATTTGAGTCTTTTGTTGTTGTTGATATGTCCTTATCTTTAAGCTTTAAGCTTTGCCTTCATCAAAATCATATTCTTACATGCTTCCATTCACACAAGAAGCATGATCTATTCAAACTACCACTATGCAACATGCAAATGAGGCCATTAAATGGTGTGATAACAATGATATTGTTTCTTTAAACAACCAATTCAAGAGTTCTTAATAAGGCATTACAAAGAGATAGAAAGCCACAAAAACATAGAATAGTCATTTTATAGAAAAAATTAAATGGTGAGGGAAAAGAAAAGGAAGACAGCCATATAAGAACACATCGAAGAAAAAAAGTAGAATTAGAAACCATAGTTACCAACAAAAATTAAAAAATAGAAGAGTCATTCACACATCACAGAAGGAGTTGCTGAAAAATCAGCACGCCTTGGGTATCTTCGACCGATTTGGTCACTACCTCTAGACTTAGACATAAATTTTTATTACATTTACAACATGGTACAATTTGGACTGAAGTACGCATGGGCAATATGAGGAAAACATCATTTTCAAAGTGTCATGTTGTAAAGTGAGGATGAGAAATGAGAGAAAACCAAAACTTAGACACAAATTTGAAAGGTAACAAAGACTTTACAAGTAATAGGGTAAGAATTGAAACTATTAGGTGTTCAGGCATATTACTCTATGCCTCTCTCACAAAGGAAAGTATATTTATGAGTTTTTAGATATATATGTATTTCTATACTTCATTCATATATAT
>NC_032027.1:8038786-8064483 GCF_001865875.1 Lupinus angustifolius
TATATATATGCATAATATTTTAGATATATAATCTATCATAAAATTTCTATATTTTTGAGAGATTGAAGATGTTCACCATATTTTTATTTGTGTCAATCTTATCATATTTTTAGAATATCAAAATAATATTTTATTCTTTATTCAATCATCATCAATAATCTTATCATATACTTAGAAGATCAAAATTATTGTTTGTTTAATTATCATCAATACCTTTTTAATAGACTTATATTGGTTTACCTACTTTTTCAACTCTTTATCCTCATTATTTATGTTGGTGTTAAGAAAATAGTTTTTTTTTTGTAAAATGATAATACTTGTTAAAATCTATTCAGATAGATTGGTGTTATAGATAATTTCATTTGATATTGTGTTTGTGAAATTATTTTTGTTTTTATATTTTTAAATAGAAATCTAATATATGACAGGAAGATATATTTTAATTTTAATTTTTGAAACATAAAAATAGGTGGCTCAAGTCATTCACATGTTTAACTCTCTTAATATTATAGATATATTTAAAGATTGAATCTATAAATGTATTTAAATAAATAGATATCCTTTTCTATGTTTTAGAGAAATTTATGATGTCAAATATATTTTTGTTGGTGGCAATCTTATTATACCTATAAAAGATCAAATCATATTTTTATTAGGATTGTAATTTTGATAAAACTTGCAAAAGCATTCAAGAGAGCATACAGTATAAAAAATGTTTTGATTAATGCAATGCACATAGGTTGTTATTATGTATAAAGGTCCTCTTCAAGATGTAGATTTTAATTTTTATATTAGAATCATTTTTTTGGACTTGCAAAATCATTATAATAACTGTCTTATTATGAGGAAGTAATACTTCAAAAATTGACACTATTGCTTCATAATTCATCAAACAATCATACAAGTCAATTAAAATTCAAAATACACCATCATTTTTTATACAAGCATTTTAATGCTTCAATATGGAGTTCTTGTCACATTATTTTCTGCTAGACTTTTAAGATTCGATCCATATCAAGTTTTTTTTAAAATTGTGTTCATGTTAATGTTGTAACAAATTGATTAATCTTGACGAAGAAAAATCTATATAGTAATTTTAGTTCTGAACTGCACTTTTTGTGTTGATTTATCTAAAATACATGAGTGCTCATATATATAATTAAAATTATGTATAATGGTTTCATTATCTTAAAATAACAACGGGATAAACTAGAGTTATAATAATTATATTATGAATACATAACAATTTGTTAAAAAATAAATAGTAGTATAAAACTATTTTAGTATCGCAAACAAGTAAAAATAAGAGCTTATCGTATCCATAAGGACTTGTTAGATTGTAGTCTTTCAATTTTATAACTATTGTTTTAAGCAAGATTATAAGTGTTTGTTTGATTTGGTGACATAGAAAATACTCGAAATTGTAATATAATAAGAAGGTGAGCTAAGATTGAACTTCACACTCACTATCCGTACACACCTAATTCTTAATTTAAATTCATCCATTAATGATTTATCCATGCAATGACCTTGAAATTATTAAAAGTTAATTTCTCAGTCAGTTTAGCAACTTATGCAATAAAGTCTCATGTCTAGCAACTTATGTAATAAAACCATATGTCTAGCAATTTCACTCATAACATTAAGAAACAATATGTCTTGCAAAATCATGCATCTATGTCCAATAGTCTATGTATGCAAAATTGAGTTAAAATGTAACACCTCAATTGTATTAGTCGTCAATGTATTGGTCTATACTAAGACTTTATTAATATACATCTATGTCTAGTAATCTAAATTAACAAAAATAAGTTTTATGAACCTTCAAGAATACATCTATGTCTAGTCTATGTCATTTAGTTTAAGAGTTATAAAATTACAAGATTAAGAGCATAGGTTAAGACTTTATTAATATAACAACTCATAATTGAGCATAGGTTAACACCTAAAGCTTTGTGTGAGAGTGTGATTTTGGATGAAAGAGAAGAGAATGGATGACTTTAGGAAGCATTCCCTTGTTTGGGAGTCGGATGAAGGAGAGGAGAAGGTTTTAAATGATTTCTCAAACCCTCTAAAACCCTCAATGAGTCTATTTTTATAGTTCCCCCAATTTGAGATTTTTCTGGAGACAAAATATAAAAATACCTAAATATTTTTAGTAAAATTATATAATTATATAGTATGTCCATTTCTCATTGTTAATTACATTTTTAAAGGAAAAATAATAAATATTCTAACATTATCATTTATTTACCATCCACATCTAAATTTCATGCCCCAAATAAAAGAGATGATTGCTTTCCTTTCCTCTCCCCTTCCTGTCTCCTAGCCCTTTGAAATTTCTCCTTTCATTTCCCTCTTAACTCTCGAACATAACCTAAAGTACTTACACTTAGTTTCTAAGAGCTAAGTGAGTTAAGCTCTCTACAACTTTGGAAAATAAATATTACAATTCAAATATCTAAGAGTGTGTGTTTGGCTCGGACTGAAAGTATTTAAATATTATCAACATGCTGACTTCTATGCTCAGTGCATCGCCTGTGTACTAAGCATGACTTCCAGCTGGCCAAGCGTGACCTTTGTACGTACCAACACGCACAAGGCACAACTTCAGGCATTGGACGCACCACCCACTACGCTTAGCGCAATTGTGTGCATTGAGCGTATGAGTTCTAGAGAGTTAGTTTCATATTCTTTTAACTTATACTCTCAACGCAAATTTTGCGTTGAGCATGTGTCTTCTTCCGCTAGGCGTGGCTATGGCGCCAAGCGTGGAACTCAAATGCTACCCAATCCGCTCAGCGTGATCCTTGAATTGAGTTTTGTCCATAAACTTAGAATTTTTCAATATTTCCTCCAAATTAAGCCTGCAAAACACTTCAACTATAATATGTGGCCTTTAACAAGTTTTAATCATATATAAGTGCAATTTCATCTATTTGAGTTAATTAAGTGGTTAAAGTGCCATAAAAATGTTAAATGTATGATCAATTTGGCACTTAACAAACCCTCTCCAACTTACAACCTTGTTTGTCCCCAAACAAGAGTCCAAACTGAAGTTTTTCAAAAACATGTTTGGGTTTTTCAAGTAGGACTTACACATTAAGTTTTATGGTATTAAATCAAGCATGTTATTCACACAAGTAGGCAAGTGCACTAAGGAATTTCAAACTCAATCAAAGTATGATATTTAATTCATGCATATCATTTCTAACTACATAATCATATAGTCATATTGAAAATTCATTATTTTAACAATTCATATGCCAATAAATTAGAAGTGTAAACTCTCAAGTATTTAATAGTGTTTGAAGTGTATATCTCTCATAAACATGTAATAATGAAGCAACAAAGTCAATTTTGGTATTATCTCATGATTAATCAAGAATGATAGATGATATGAATCACTAAGATCTTTCATGTATTATAATGTCGTTGGACTACAAAAGACGTGGTTTTTCCAGATACAAAGATGTTCTAATAGTTCAAGAGAGCATATTCAAACTTTATGTATCACTTCTACTTCTTTTACAACCTACTTTTGTTACTCTTTTTCTTTACTTTACCCCACCACTCATCTTCTTATTTATCCTCTTTCTTTTTGTAGAGTGTTTCTTTTTCATTCCTAAGATTGTGGGTGGTTAATCCACTTTCTTTTTCCACTTTTTTCATACATCATTTCCCTAAGATGATTGGTGGTTAACAAAAGTACCTAGAACCTCCTATGGATGGTTCTTGAGTGGGTCCTCATACATTAGTATGTATATAGTCTAGAGTGCTCCGAGTCTTGTTGATCGATGTCATACCCGATACAAATAATATAACAATTAAAAACTACAGTACTAGGAAGTGACTCATAGGTCGTTTCTCAAGGATTATATTTCAAACAAAGATTCAAGCACCTTATACTCACACACACACAAGGGTTTTTTATTTATTTTTGGATGGTATGAAACATAAATCAATTTCAGAAACAATAGTAAATAAGAAATGTAGTAAAATTGCTAAATCCCTTTGGTTTATTTGTTCACAACTTAATCCTCAGTTTCAAAAGATTAATTTCAGATTCCAACCATTATCTTCCTAATTTGCAGAACTTCACAACTTAAGAATTTAACTAAGCGAAATCAGAATAGTCATGAAACATTAACAAATTCACATAAGCGAAATCATATTCAGAAATAGGATAGAAAAATCAATAGTAAAGAAACCTAAAATGCATTAACACAAAACCTCAAGAATTGTGATACACATTACCAAAGGAATTTAGTCTACAAGTTTAGCCTTCCATGGAAATGGAAGCAAAACCGAAATGAAACAAAGAAGAAGTCTCAAAACCGAAAATGAGGGAAGAACAAGGAAACCCTAGCAGAGCCAAAGAGGGAAAACGAAATTCTAAAGTGAGTGAATTGAAAGTGTGTGTATGGAATTCGAGTTCCCTCTCTTCAAAAGAGTAAAACCGAAAATGGGTCCTAAACAATGGGCCCAAAACTAAAAATGGATTCACAATTAAAAAAAATCCTAAAATTAAAAATACAATCTTCACTTCAATACATATCTTCCACTTATGTAATGCCCAAAATGTCCTTAGTGTCAAATATGATATGAAAATGATAATAGATTTAATAAGGCCAAATAATCCTAAATTAACTCATTTTAGGAATATTAGTCCAATAACTTCTAAAACACTAAAACATGTGAAACAAAGTAAGTTACACACCAAGAGTTATCAATCATGACAAGTTAAGGTTATGAATAGTGTATAATATATTCCTCATAAAATACCCTCACACTTAACATTTTGCACTCCTGGGCAAAATCAAGAAATAAGGCTATGGTAACCGATATGCACCAAAGTGAGTCATGCAACAAGATTGCAGACTCTTTTTTATCTTCCTCCAAGATTAGTTTAACATCTCTAGTGAAGAGAAAAAGGAAAAAAATTGCTAAGGCTTTACCCTACCTTTTTTCCTTCTTTTTGGTGTAAACTAATAGAAACAAATAGGGGCAACCGAAGATCTAGAAGAGGTGCCAAATGGGAGAGGAACGTGTCTAAACAACCTTGTAGACGAAAGAACGAGTTTGGTCCTCTAAAGGATTCTAGCATGGGAAATTAATAAGAAAGTGATCATGGATACTTCAATAAGTAACTCAATTTCGGATTCAAATTTTCGACCGACTTATCTCCTTCACTTTGAAGTTTATAAGGAGGACGTTGGGAAAATTTGGGAATTGGGGAAACATATGGGTGTGTCCTATGCGGGTTCTGAGTTTGAGGTAATTGAAAAAAACTGATATGTTGGAGGAAAGGGACAAGATTGGTGCCATGGAGACCAATCATAGGCATGCTACAGGTAACTCATGAATTATTTATCTCTAAATATAATGGGTTTAGGGGGAGGTTGAAAAAAATGGGTCTTAGGAGTTTAATTTTAAAGAATGGTGTGGATTTTGTTGGTATGCAAGAAACAAAGATGAAGGTGTGTGATGAGGCTCTTTGCTATGAATTATGGGGGAATAATAATTGTGGGTGGGATTTTAGTCCGTCTGTGTGAAATTTTGGTGGGATTCTTAGTATTTGGGATTGCTTTAAATTCCAAAAAGTCAATATTTCTAGAGAAGTGGGATTTCTAGCTGTGCGTGGGGTTTGGATTTCTAATCAAGTGAATTGTAGCTTTGTCAATATTTACTCTTTGTGCATTCTTCCTTTGAAAAAGCAAATGTGGGAAGTGCTGCTCTTAATGAAAAGGAATGGAAGGGACAGATTATGGTGCATTTTATGAGATTACAATGGAGTTAGAAGCTCCTCTGAGAGGGTTGGTGTTTCTGAATTGTATTGTAGAAGTGAATCTCTCCTTTTCAACTTCTGGATTGGGAAGATGGAACTTCTTGATCTTCATTTAATTGAGGGAAGCTTTACTTTGTATCATCTTGGAAGTGGATCTATGAGTAGCCTAGACAGATTTCTTCTATCTCCATGGTGGCTCACTACTTGGTCGGATTTAACTCAATGGGCTCTTAGCAAAGATGTCTCAGATCATTGTCATGTTATTCTTAGATACAAGAAGGTGAAGAAAGGTCATATCCCATTTAAGTTCAATAATTTTTGGTTACAACATCAATCTTTTGCAGCGATTGCGGCTAATTCTTTGGCTAATTCAATTAGTGTTGGTCGAAAAGCTTTCATTGTGAAAGAAAAACTGAAATGTCTTAAAAAGGTGATATAAGTTTAGCATAAGCAAGACTTTGGTTGCATTGATACAAGGCTTGGATATTTAACCAGGGACGTCCAGGCTATTGATCTAATTGGTGAGTGTTCTGATCTGGATGCAAATCAAATTGCGTTGAGAAAGTCTCTCCAAGTGGAGTGGTGGAAGACAACATCTTGGAAGGATAATCTTTTGAGGCTGAAAGCTAGAAATAACTAGTTAAAATAAGGGGATGCAAATACTAGCTACTTTCATGTTTGTATTAACAACAGAAGAAGGAGAAATAATATTTTGGGGATTTGTATTGACGAAATTTGGTGTGAGGATGAAAACCTCATAAAAATTGGAATAGCAAATTATTTCAATTCTTTATTTTCTCATGTGCCTTCTACGAATCCAACACTTGATGGAGTGACTTTCAGAAGTCTCTCTATCACTTAATGTTTGGCTTTGGATGCGAATTTTAGTGAGGAGGAGATTAGGAGGGCAGTTTGGGGTTGTGCTAGTGATAAAAGTCCAAGCCCTGATGGTTTTAACTTCAAGTTTTTTCAGGTGTTTTGGGATGTTGTTAAGCAGGATATCGTCCTTTTCATTCAGGAATTCTATGCATCAGGTAAGCTGCCAAAAGGTCTTAATGCTTCTTTTATTGGTCTTATTCCGAAGATTAACAATCCTTATTCAAGAGAGGAATATTCTTGATGCAACAATGATTATGAATGAAATTATTAATTCGGCTAGAAAGGTCAAAGATTGTTGTATTTTGTTGAAGGTTGACTTTGAGAAAGTTTATGATTTCATTGATTGGAATTTCCTAGATTATATGTTGTCTAGGTTTGGCTTTTCAGATAAGTGGAGAAAATGGATTAGTGCTTGCCTTTCATGTAATTCAATGTCTATTTTGGTTAACAGTACCCCCTCAGACCAATTCTTGGTTACAAAAGGAATTCATCAGGGCGATTTGATGGCTCCTTTTCTCTTCCTTATGGTTGCGGAAGGGCTGGTTGGTTTAGTGAGGCACGCTTGAAATGTAGGGTTGTTAGAAGGCTACAAAATTGGTAGACAAGAGGTTGAGGTTTGTGATCTTCAGTTTGTTGATGACACATTCTTGTATGCATGCATGTGGCATCGAATTTGTGGGCCATCAAGACTATTTTAATATGCTTTAAATTGGCTTATGGTTTAAAAATAAATGCTCAGAAGAGTTCTTTATTTCTATTGAAGTTCCTGGTTCCTTTCCTTCTGATGGAGCTACTTTTCTAGCTTGCAAAATTGGGTCTATCCCCTTCTTGCATTTGAGTATTCTAGTAGGAGTTAATCCAAGAAGGTTGTCAACTTGGCAAAGCGTTATTGAGGTTGTAGACATGCATCCTGGAAGTGTAAGCATATTTCTTTTGGTGACTGGTTAGTTCTTCTTATTTCTGTTTTTTCTAGCATTCTTACCTATTTGCTTTCTCTTTATAAAGCTCCATAGAAGGTTTTGCTAACGTTGGCTAGCTTGCATAGAAATTTTCTTTGGAGAAACAAAAGAGGTAGTAAAGGCATTGCTTGGGTTTCTTGGAAAGAGGTTTGCAAACCTAAACGTCTTGGTGGCTTGGGTGTTAGAGATTTGTCGCTTTTTAATGAGGCTTTGGTTGGTAAATGGAAATGGAAAAGACTTCATGAAATGGAGGCCACTTGGGTTAATGTTCTTAACTCAAAATATGGAGATGTAATTTCTAATACCCCAAATAGATCTTGCTCAACTTGGTGGAATGATTTGCGTAGAGTTGGTTCTTTGTTGGGGGATAATAGTGGTTGGTTTGACGATAATATTTGGAGGGATATTGGGGATTGATCCCAAACTTGTTTCTTGCTTGATATTTGGTTCGGAAATCAAAGTTTAAAAGAACTTTTTCCTAGACTATTTCACTTGGTTTCTAATAAGAATGGGTTAGTAGCGGATTGCAGTAAATGAGAGAATGAGGTTTGGATTTGGGAGGTTCTTTGGCATGGAATTTTGTTTGATATATAGAAGGCATTGGCGAGGAACTTGCATTCTGTTTTACAGCATCAATCCTACAAGAAAGATATTGGTGACAAGTGGAGGTGGGGGTCAGATTCTGATGGAAACTACATGGTAAAATTGGCTTATCTCATTCAAGTCCACCCAATTACTCTACAAATTGATGATATTGCTTCTAAAGTTTGGATTAATTGTGTCCCTACAAAAATTTGTTATTTTATTTGGAAAATTATTAGAAAGAGACTTCCAACAAGGGTAGAGCTTTTCAAAAGGCATGTCATTCTTAGCAATGATGATATAAAGTGTGTAATTTGAAAATAATCCACTTTTTTCAGGCTTATTGGTTTTGTAATGAAAAGTATAGGGTTTTGTTACCTCCCCAACTATCTCTCCATTAGGTAGAATTTTTTTTGCCCAAGAACTTATTTGTTGAGGAGAAACTAATCCAATTCGGAGTTGTTGATGTTTATACTGATCAATCATAGAATCAAAAGTCAGATTCGGGAGAATTAAGCTTCCTTCCTATGAATACGAAAGTTCTTCTCAGATATAAGGAAATGATTCTAAAACTCATGAAGAATCTATTGAGCACCTTTTTCTATCTTGTGATCTTGTTTCATCAGTTTGGAAAGGTGTCTATGCTTGGTTACAAGAATATTTGCCAAAATCTTCAACAGTAACTGAGTCTTTTAATATGCATGAGGTTGTTGGTCCTAAAGGGAAGTGTTTGAAGTTGGGGAGGATGTCGTGGTTTACTTTTATGTGGTCGATCTGGATTATGAGAAATTATATTATCTTTTTAGATAAGATAGTGAGTTTTATTCACATAATGGATTTGATTCAAGTACGATCTTGGACTTGGTTGCAATCAAAGATGGATCATATGTCTTTAGTGTTTGGTAATTGGTGTAATGATCCTAAAACTTAAATTTCTATCTTATCCAAAAAGATCAAGATGTGATTTTTTCTTTGTATTGGGTTAGCACCCCTTGTACTTATTTAATACATATTTGCTTATCGAAAAAAATCACAAAAACTAGAAAATGAAACACCTAAGAAAACTACATACTTCACAATGAAATCCAGGAAATGCAATGAAATGGGTAAAATTAAACACACAAGAGTGAAAGAATCAAATCAAGATATCCATGAACATCATCCAATAAATGCAATAAAATCCAGGAAATGCAATGAAATCCAGGAAATGCAATGAAATGGGTAAAATTAAACACACAAGAGTGAAAGAATCAAATCAAGATATCCATGAACATCATCCAATAAATTCAAGTGTGCCAAGAAACCAATCAAACCAAGAGGCGAGTCACAATAATGATGGAACCTCACAAGATATGCTCTCTAAAGTGTTTACACTCATTTTCTTAGGTTGCAAGTGTTTATACTCAAAGCACTTCATGAAAACAAATACAACCATAGGTTTGACAAGCCTCTAACATCAACATCATAAGCACATGCACATAAAGATCAAAAATACTTTTCAAGGTTGTAATGGGGCTAAGGACAAGGTAGGATAAATATGGGATATGTAGGTAAAACCAAATGGAATAGAGGAGCAATGGGGAATAAGTAAAAAGTAAGCAAAAATCAACCCAAAATAAGACCAAATCTCCAATTACAATCCTCTTTGCCTTACTCAACCTTTTATTCACTTTTGTTTCTCTTTTTGTTGCTTTTCTTTTTGGTTTTTTTTTTGTTTTGTTTTTTGTTTTTGTTTGTGATGAACACTTATATACATAATTGTATCAACCATTAAGACATAACCAAGAATCCATAAGATTTGAAGAACAAGGCACCATTTCTTACTTAATACTTATTCCCAAAACAATTTCAAAGCTCCAAAATTCCCTAAGATTTGGAAAATTATGGTTTTTCACTTATAAGCTTGTAATGAGCTAAATTATAAGGAAACCAATAAAAGGGCTCAAAGGAGCAATCAAAGGATAAATTCATTCAAGGTAGGCTTATATGGCTAAGTGGCTTAATCAAAAGAAATGCGTAAATCACTTCAATATGTGTTTTTGAATATCAAGTATAAAAAAGAAACAAGTCAAGTTCTAGAGTGCAAGTAATTAAGAGTGCAATCACACATGAAATAATATTAGATGGTATATAGCTACCCATCTATAATTAAGGCTCAAATTCTCACAATGGACAAGACTATCAGAATCGTTTCAGCCTCTTAATTCTCAAAAGCAACTTGACACACAGAAATGCATGGACTCACACCACAAGATATCATGACTTAAGTGAAAGAAAGTATGAGAGTAAATTCCCAAACCTAAGCAAAACCTAAAAATCAAATAAAAGCATGCTTCAACAAAAACCTACAACCTACAATAGTCTCCCCCCACACTTAAACTACACATTATCCTAATGTAGTACAATCATAATATCCAGACATACACATCAATCAATGGGATTGGACAAGTGCAATAAAAAGTAGAGAAATAGAGAAAGAAAAACTCACCGATTCATGGAGGGAGGAAAGTGGGTTCAACCAGTGAGTCCTCCTCTACAATTTCATCCACTAAGGAACGATTTGCGAGGAAAGGCTTGAGGTGATGCCCATTAACCTTGAAGCTCTTATCTGTGGATTCACTTTTAATTTCTACAGTACTATAAGGAAATACATAAGTAACAATGAAAGGACCAATCCACCTAGAATTAAGCTTACCACTCGTGAGTCCAAGCCTAGAGTTATACAACAACACTTTTTGGCCAACAAAAAATTCCTTTCTAGAAATCAAGTTATCATGGAATCTGTTGGTCTTCTCTTTGTAGAACTCAGAGTTCCCATAGGCAACTAAGCGGATCTCATCGAGTTTATTCAATTGGAGTTTTCTTTCTTCACCAGATTGATCAAGAGCCAAGTTACAAGTTTTCACAACCCAATATGCACGATGCTCTATCTCTACAGGAAGATGACATGCTTTACCAAAAACAACCTGATAAGGGGACATCCCTATGGGTGCCTTGTAAGTAGTCTTATGTGCCCAAAGAGCATCCTTAAGTCTGTTGCTCCAATCCTTTCAGTTAGGCTGTACCATTTTCTACAAAATCCTCTTTATCTCTTTATTTGAAATCTTAGCTTACTCATTACATTGGGGGTGATAAGATGTGGAGTCTCTATGAATGATCCCATATTTCTTGAGCATAGCTTTCATGCATCTATTGCATAAGTCGGTGCCTTGGTCACTAACAGTGGTTTTGGGAATGCCAAACCTGCAAAAAATGTGAGACATAACAATCTGAGCATCATTAGTCCTGGTGGCCTTAGCTTCCACCCATTTACAAACATAATAAATAGTAAGCAAAATATAGTATAAGTCAAAAGAAACAGGAAATGGACCCATGAAATCAATACCCCAGACATCAAACACATCGCTAAGCAACATAGGTTGTTGAGGCATCTCATGTCTCCAAGAAAGGGTATCATCTGCTCTCTAACACTGCTCACAAGTGCTACAAATTCTCCACATATCTTTGAAGATGGTGGGCCAGTAAAATCCCGAGTCAAGCACATTTCGTGTTGTCCTTTGGGTACCAAGATGGCCACCCCCTACAGAAGAATGGCAAAACTATAGGACTAACTCAATCTCATGATCTGGAATGCATCTTCTAGTAAGCTGGTCAATACACAATCTCCACAAATAGGGATCATCCAAAACACAATATTTAGCATCACTCTTAAGTTTGTCATTTTGAGCTCTAGATGCAAGTGGAGGAAAAACAGATGCAACCAAATAATTAACAATGTTAGCAAACCAAGGGGTGGGGAAAAAACATAAATATTCAAACGTTGTTCATTTAGAAAATCATCTCTGGTGGGCATCATATCAACAACTCCTTCAATATTGCTCAAGTGGCCAGCCACCAAATTTTGTGCTCCACTCCTATCACGGATCTCCAAATTACACTCTTGGAGCAAGAGTATCCATCTAATCAACATTGGTTTGGAATCAGCTTTCTTCAAGAAGAACTTCAAAGCTGCATGGTTAGTGAAAACAACAATTCTAGAACCAAGGAAATAAGACCTAAACTTGTCCAGATCAAATACAATAATTAAAAGCTCTTTTTCAATTGTGGTGTAATTTGCTTGTGCGACATCTAAAGTCCTGGAGGCATAATAAATTACCCTAAGTAGAGTGTCCACTTTTTGAGCAAGGACAACCCCTAGTGTATAATTAGAAGCATCAGACATCAGCGCAAAAGTGATTGTCTAATCAGGTGCCTAGATAATGGGAGTGGTGGTCAAGGCTCTCTAGAGGCAGTCAAATGCCTCCCTACATCTCTCATCAAAATCAAACACCACCTCCTTTTGTAACAGGTTGGATAGTGGAAGAGCCTTCTTGCCAAAATCATTAATGAACCTGCGATAGAAACCTACATGACCAAGAAAAGAACGAACTTCTTGATAAGTGTGAAATTATACTACATTTGCATTACATTTAACTTGCATTTTAGGACATAATTAGGACTTTAGGATTGTTTTTAGCTGTTATTTCTCTTTGTTCAGGTTGAGTAGGTGTTTTTAGCTATGTTGTGTAGTTTGGATGGATTAAAGCAAAAAAGAGTAGAGATTTGGTGCAAGAAGATTGAATTTAGTGTTGAGGCTATTCGAAGAACAATTGAAGGACCAAAAGAAGTCAAATATGTAATATTATATTCCTATCAGCAAATGCGAATAACAATTGAAGGACCAAAAGAAATCACAGATGTTATATTATATTCCTATTTTTTAGATTTGTTTTGTTGGGTTTAGCCCAATATTTTGTAATTAGGATAAATAAGGGTTCTCCCTCAAGGATTTTACACTTTTTTTACATTACAATTCTCTAATTTAGAATTTGGGATTCTCTTCTACATCATGAGTGAGTAATTCCCTTTGTTTCTAGGATTGGGGCTATGCCCTTTTACATTCAATAAATAATTGTTCTTACTTCTATTTTATTGAATGTTGTGATTTGAATCATTAAACTAAGTTTTATCCATGTGCGTGTCTGGCCCACAAATTACACCTCTTAGACACATTGGGGAAGGACCGAGAGGTGAACCCAACTATTCGATCATTCAATTATTCAAACTAGAATCCTAATTCATGAGAGTATTATTAGGATTCTCGGATGTTTCTAGAATTCACCTTGGTTGTTACGAAGCGATTGATAGAAAGATCCAAGTAAAGGATTTGATTGATAATCATACCATGAGAGTAGGTGCGACTTTAATTGAGTAAACGTGTCAGAGCTCAAGAGAGGATGGCACATATCAAAGAGCAATTCACCCTCACAACTTAAAGTTCATGAAAAAGAGCAAAACAAGGATTTGTGAGTGGAAAGACAATAACCCTTATCCTGGGAACTCTTCCTAAATTAGATTTCAATCCCTTTTGATTATTTTCATAATTATTCTTGGCAATTGTTCTAAATTCAATTTTATTCCATATTTGAGTTAAGTATAAATTAATTGTTATAATTAAAGGAGTTTTCCAGTCCTCGTAGGATCGATATTTTATTACTTGACGACATAATCGTCCACTTGCGATTTGCCCTATCACCTCTCACACGCAAGAGGTGTAAGGCAATTGTGAAATAACATATATCTTGGCAAGGTCTACCATGATTCCCCTATTTGAGATCACATGTCCCAAAACTATGCCTTGCTCTACCATGAAATGACATTTTTTGTAATTCAGAACAAGATTAGTTTCAATGTATTTATGCATAACTCTATCCAGACTATCCAAACATGCATGAAATGAAGATCTATAAACAGTGAAATCATCCATAAACACCTCTATGCATCTCTCTGAAAATCACTAAAAATGCTCACTATACACCAGTGGAATGTACCTGGGGCGTTGCATAGGCCAAAAGGCATCCTCCTATAGGCAAAAGTGCTAAAGGGGAAGGTGAGTGTGGTCTTCTTCTGATCCTCAGGAGAAATATGAATATGGAAGTACCTAGAAAAATCATCAAGAAAACGATAATAAGATTTACCTGCTAAGCGCTCAAGCATCTGATCAATAAATGGCAAAGGAAAGTGATCATTTTTTTTTGTTTGGTTGAGCCTCCTATAAGCAATGCAGACTCTCCAACTATTCTACATTCTAGTAGAAATCAGCTCATCCCTCTCATTTCTCACCACTATAATTCATGTCTTCTTTGGAACCACCTGGACTTGGCTCACCCAATGACTATCAGAAATGGGATATATAATCCCAATTTTTAGAAGCTTTGTGACATATTTCTTCACATACTCAAGGATGACTAGATTGATTCTCCTTTGTGGCTGCCTCACTAGTTTAGCTCCATCTTCTAAGAGTATTCTATGCATGCACATGGATGGGCTAATATCAGGAATATCAGCTAACATCCTACTAATTGTTATAGTTAAAGGAGTTTTCCAGCCCTCATGGGATCGATATTTTATTACTTGACAACATAATCGTGCACTTGCGATTTGTCTTATCAAGTTTTTAGCGCCGCTACTGGGGACTGTATCAAAATTTCTTGAACTCTCAATTAATTCATTACTTTACTCTAGTGTATTATGCATTTTCCTTTTTCTTGGTACCTCTACAAGTTGCAAATTTGGTTTATGCAAAGTTCAAATTACTATTCAGTGCCAGAAATGACTTTTCGTAGAAGAAGAAGGCAACAAAGGGAAAGAGCAAGAGAAAGATGTGCACGTGTAGAAACAATAGCTAAACGAGATGAAAAACCACTTCGCGACTATGAAGTCCCTAATGCTCGTAGTTCACGTCTTGGAATAATTTGCCCAGTTATTGAGGCAGATAGCTTTTCTTTGCCATCTGCTCTGATCCAAATGGTGATGCAAAACCAATTTGGAGGTGGAGCTCATGAAGATCCTAATACACATATTGATCAGTTCTTGGAATTCTGTGAGACAGTGAGGATTCACGGGGCTTCTGAAGATGTTATTCGTCTTCGCATGTTTCCATATTCCCTAAGAGACAGAGCTAAGACGTAGCTAAGGAATCAAAATGCTGAAATTCAAGCAACATGACGAACTTTGGAGGAGGCTTTTCTCAACAAATACTTTCCTCCTTCCAAAACTGGGCATTATAGGCACCTCATCCAGAACTTTAGTCAAAAGGATGGGGAGTCAATTGCTGAAGCTTGGGAAAGATTAAATGAGTTGACTGAAGCTTGCCCTCATCATGGTATTCCACCTTGGATGCTGGTTCAGAACTTCTACAGTGGGCTAGACTTTCCATCACAACAACTATTGGACTCTTCAGCATGTGGTGCCTTTATGTGAAAAGGAATTGACGTTGCTTCAAAGATCATAGAGAATGTGGTTTCTAATCATCACCACTGGGTGAATGAGAGGAGACACCATCCAAGAAGAGACTCTGGTGCATAATATTCATGCAATCAGATGGAGAAGGTAATGTCCATGCTGGAGAACCTTTCTCAAAGATTTGGAAAGCTAGAAAAGTATCATGCTAATGCTATTGGGTCTACTGCAACATGTGAGGGGTGTGGAGTAAAAGGACATGAATGGTCTGAATGCAAACACTTCACTGAATCTGAACATGGATCATTGACTAATGAACAATCTAAATCATGCAACTACAATGACTACAAGGAGAGGAGCAGGCAACAATTCAACCCACCATACAGGCAGAACAATCCCAACCTTTCTTGAAGGAGCAACAACACTCTGAATCATCAATATCAGGATGGACTAGGTAACATGAAACCTCGAACAAGGTTTCCAAAGGTACAATCTTCTCCTATTGATCATACTCTTAAAATATTAATGGAAGGTCAGGAAAAATTGCTTGCTAACCAAAATAAATTTCATGAAGATCAAGTCATGATTAATAAACGTTTTTTAAACATCCTCAATGACTTGAATTCTAAAATATAAAACCTAACCATCCATGGTAAAATACTGGAAACACAAATTGCCCAACAAGTTAGTAATCCTAATACACAAATAGGGATGTTTCTAGGACAACCAGAAAAAAATCCAAATAATGAATGAACATTGTAAAGCTGTCAAATTAAGGAGTGGAAATGAATTAAGTGATATTCCTCAAATTAGGAAAAATGCACAAGTGGAAGAGGAACATACTGAGACACAACCCCCTGAAGGGGAGCAAAATTTTGAAAAGATGTCTAAGTATGTAGTTCCACCACCATATGTACCACCAATTCCTTTTCCCCAAAGATTAGCAAAGGCAAAATTAGAAAAACAATTTGGGAAATTTCTGGATATTCTTAAGAAATTTTATATCAGCTTACCCTTCACTGAGGCACTGTAGGATATGCCTGCATACACAAAATTTCTTACGGATATTTTATCTAAACAAATAGAAGACTAGAAGATTATGAAACAATCGCTTTAAATGAAGAGTGCAATGCTTTAATTCAAAATAAATTACCTCTTAAATTAAAAGACCCTGGTAGTTTTTCTATCCCATGTTTAATTGGAAATACTAGTTTTGATCACGCCTTATGTGACTTAGGGGCAAGTGTGAGTCTCATGCCCTTATCTGTGTGCAAAAAGTTGGAAGTGGGTAAACTAAAACCCAATACTATATCACTTCAATTAGCAGATAGGTTAGTTAAATTCCCTATAGGCATCTTGGAGGATGTCCCTATCAAAGTTGGAAAAATTTTCATTTCAGCAGATTTTGTAATACTAGAGATGGAAGAGGATTCACAAATCTCAATCATATTAGGTAGACCCTTNTGGCTACTTCTGGTGCTATAATTGATGTAAAGAATGGAAAACTTTCCCTAAGCATAGGGGAGGAAAAATTTGAATTTGATATTGCTAAATCTATTAAACAACCTTCTCTTGAGGATGTATGTTTCACGGTTGATATGCTGAACCAAGTTGTGAAAGAGGAAGCAGCTAGAGTGCAATCTAAGGATCCGTTAGAGAGATGCATAGTAGATGGTGACACTTCGGATGTTGATGAGAAAGTGGCTGAGGTTATTGAATTTCTGAATGCAAGCCCAACACTTCCTGACAACCTGCAAGATGAGACCTTGAAGGTAATGCCCAAATCTGAAGATTGGGAGGAGGGGAAAGCACCTAAAATTGAATTAAGAACACTCCCCTCCACCTTCAGGTATGAATTTCTTGGACCTAATTAGTCTTATCCAGTTGTTGTTAATGCTACATTAAATACATTGGAAACTGAAAAATTGCTAAGGATCCTGAGAATGCACAGGAAGGTAATAGGATACATATTGGATTATATAAAAGGTATAAACCCTTCTTTTTGCATGCATACAATTTTCATGGAACCTAACTATAAAACTCCAATTGAAAACCAGAGGAGACTAAATCCTAATATGAAAGAAGTGGTTAGGAAAGAAGTGCTGAAACTTTTAGATGCTGGGGTAATATATCCTATATCTGATAGTGAATGGTCGAGCCTAGTTCATGTGGTTCCTAAAAATGGAGGATTGATTGTTGTGAAAAATGAGAAAAATGAATTAATACCAACTAGAACAGTCACAGATTGGAGAATATGCATTGATTATAGAAAATTAAACACAACCACTAGGAAAGATCACTTCCATCTCCCATTAATTGATCAAATGCTTGAAAGGCTTGTTACACGTGAATATCTCTGCTATTTAGATGGGTACTCAGGATTTCATCAAATTCCCATTCACCCTAAAGACCAACAGAAAACTACTTTCACATGTCCTTATGGCACCTTTGCCTATAGGAGAATGCCTTTTGGGCTATGTAATTCCCCAGCCACTTTTCAAACATGAATGACTGCAATATTTTCTGATTTTATAGAAAACATAATGGAAGTTTTTATGGATGATTTTTCTGTTTATGGACTTTCATTTGATGACTGCTTCAAATTTGACAAAAATATTGCAGAGATGTGAGGAAGTGAATCTTGTATTAAATTGGGAAAATTGTCACTTCATGATGCGTGAGGGTATTGTGTTGGGGCATTTAATTTCAGGAAAAAAGATAGAGGTGGACATGGCAAAAATTATAGTGATAGAAAATATGTCACCACCAATTAACATAAAAGGTGTTAGGAGTTTCTTAGGCCATGCAGGATTTTACTGCAGATTCATAAAAGATTTTTCAAATATTGCGAAACCCCTTTCTAACCTTTTAATGAAAGATATTGCATTTGATTTTAGTGTTGCTTGTCTAGAATCGTTTTGTAGGTTGAAAGAGGCATTGGTCACTACACCAATACTGCAATCACTAGACTGGAATCTTCCCTTTGAAGTGATGAGTGATGTTAGTGACTATACTATGGGAGCAGTGTTGGGCCAAAATAAGGACAAGAAGATGCATGCAATCTACTATGCAAGCAAAACACTTGATGGAACTCAAGTCAACTATGCCACCATAGAGAATGAGCTACTAGCTATTATGTTTGCCTTCGAAAAAATTAGGTTCTACCTAGTAGGTTCTAAAGTTATAGTCCATACTGATCACTCAGTCCTGAGATACTTAATGAGTAAGAAAGAAGCCAAGCCACGTCTCATCCGATGGATTCTCCTTCTACAAGAATTTGATATGGATATTGTTGATAGAAAGGGAATAGATAATCCAGTTGTAGATCACTTATCTCGACTTGAACATACAAGTGGAGAGGAGGAGGACATACCTATTGATGATTCCTTTCCTGATGAGCAACTCCTCCTCCTCGACACTGTAGAGGCACCTTGGTATGCTGACTTTGTAAACTATTTGGTCAGCAAAATTCTTCCACCTGAAATGACACCGCAACAGAAAAAGAAATTATTCTCAGATATGAAGAAGTATATCTGGGATGATCCTTACCTCTATCGACTATGTATTGATGGTATTTACAGAAGATATGTTCCAGAAGAAGAAGTGTCAAATATCCTGAGTTGTTGCAAAATGACACCGCAATAGAAAAAGAAATTATTCTCATATCTGAAGAAGTATATCTGGGATGATCCTTATCTCTATCGACTATGTGTTGATGGTATTTACAGAAGATTTGTTCCAGAAGAAGAAGTGTCAAAGATCCTGAGTTGTTGCCAGTCTGCCTCTTATGGAGGCCATGCCAGTACTTCAAAAACAGTAGCAAAGGTATTTCAATGTGGTTTCTTTTTGCCACACATATTCAGAGATGCAAGGAATTTTGTTCTCACATGTGATTCTTGCCAAAGGGTGGAGAACATATCAAAAAGGTATGAAATTCCAATGAACCCCATCCTTGAGGTGGAGATATTTGATGTATGGGGAGTTGACTATATGGGACCTTTTTCCTAATTCAAACAACAAAAAATATATCTTGGTGGCAGTCGATTATGTTTCTAAGTGGGTGGAGGCAATTTCATCTCCACACAATGATGCTAAAACGGTCATCAAACTGTTTACCAAGATCATATTTCCAAGGTTTAGGGTCTCGAGGCTAGTTATTAGTGATGGAGGCTCACACTTCATTGAAATACATTTTGAAAACCTCTTGAAGAAGTATGGTGTTTCTCATTGAGTTGGTACCCTTTACCACCCTCAAACAAGTGGTCAAGTGGATTAAGAGTATATTAGAGATGACAGTGTCTAGGAGCAGGAAAGATTGGTCCTCAAAGCTTGATGATGCTTTATGGGCTTACTGTACTGCATATAAAACACCTATTGGTATGTCACCATTCAGGTTCATTTATGGTAATCCTTGCCACCTTCCAGTGGAACTAGTGCGTAAGGCGTATTGGGCAGTCAAATTGCTAAACTTTGATCTGAAAGTTGCTGGAGAAAAGAGGAAATTCCAACTGTAAGAGTTGGACGAACTGTGGTTGGATGCTTATGAGAATGCTCATACTTACCAAGAAAGAAAAAAAAGATGGCATGACAAACACATACTCCGCAGAGAATTCCAAGTAGGGGAACTAGTTCTCTTATGCAACTCCAGATTGAGGCTCTTTCCAGGGAAGCTAAAGTCTAGATGGTCAAGTCCGTTCATAGTCACCAAGGTTTACCCTTATAGAACAGTTGAGATATGGAATGAGGAAAGGGGAAACTTCAGGGTGAATCGTCAATGTTTGTCGCATAATCTAGCAGATGAGCGATTAGAGAAACAAACAAACATAGAACTCTTGGATCCTACATGAGCTACAAAGATCAATCGTCAAGCTAATGATGTTAAACGAGCGCTTCGTGGGAGGCAACCCACGCTAGAGGTACATTTTTAAATTCATTAATTTTAGTGTTTTTTGTGTCAGCTTTAGTGCCTCCCTGAGTTTGGAGCCTTTGTAGGGGGATGTATATAGTGTCAGCCACACAAAAAAATGGTGTTGTTGCCTAAGATATTTGCACCTAGTCCATCTAGGACATATGGCCATTTGGGACATTTTTCTCTTCTTTTGCAGGTACTTCCACTACACCCAATGAAGCCAACCACTTATAATTGGCAATGAGTTAAGCACACTTCATACCTAACCCATGAATTTTCTTTTTCTTTCTCTTATTGTTTAGATTTTTACATTGGGGACAATGTCAATTTCTAAGCTTGAGGGGGTTTTGCATTTAGATAGTTCATTCATTCCATGTATACCATATAGATTTTAAATTGTTTAGGTTGAATATTCATATTATCATGCATTATCATATGTCTCATATATCATCTATCCTCTGGTTTATTTATCTACTTTAAATGAAAAAGTATGCATGAATGATGATTGTTGATCTATGACTCCATTGAAGAAAAAATTGCTGATAGAATAATAACATGAAAGACATTAGATTTGACAATGGTGAATTAAATTTGGTTAATAAAGGTCTTTGTTTCATAACTTTTGCTGAATATACCAAATGTGAGAATCTTGAGCCAAACACAATAAAGGTTTTGATTTGAATTGACAATTACATAAAACTCGTTTTTTTTTCTTTCATGGGAGCATAATTTTCTATGATTGTATATTCTAGAACTTAATTTGTGACCATTTAAAGATTGAAATCTGACTGTATGCATTAAAGTGATAGAGGCCATTGGGACTTTTTCTTTTGACCTTCAACTGCTTGTTATAAACATCGAAAACTCATTAGTTGTCCACTTTTGAGCCTGAACTTTAATGATTTTTCATAGCTACTAAAATTGGGGTTTGTAGTAATTTATGATGTTTGGTTGAAGCAATGAGAAAAGTAAAAATGTCATATGTGATGAAAGAATCCATAAAAAGGTGAAGAAGAAAATAAATAAATAAATAAATTTCATCCCTTCTCTTTTAGAAAATCTCAACAACAAAAAAAGAAAAAAAGAAAAAGAAAGGAAAATAGAAGAAATATAAAGTATACTAAAAGAGAAGGGACTGAGAAAAAAGTGTGTTGCAAGGAGAAAGGTTGATTGAAAAGTCATATGATAAAGTAAGACCTATCAAGATAATCTCAATGCTTCAATCAGATGTCTAAAAGGTTTAAGTATTTTTAGAAACATTTGTAAGTCTTTTGAATTATCATTTCTTTGACTATCCCACCTTAAATCATTCACCTTGGCCCCATTACAACCATTTAAAGATCTCTTGATTTTCGCATACATTCAAATACACTCAATGGCGATTTGGTCTATAATCAAGCCTATGGTAATTTATTTTCATGAAATATTTTTAGCGAAACACTATGATCCTTAAACACATGAGAATGATGAGAGAAGAGTGACCCTAATTCATGAAATTATTATGACTTAAGGACTTAGCTTGAATTAAATTTGTTTATGATTGTCTTGTCTTGATGTCTGTATTGTTTCAAAATAAACATGAGATTGCTTGTTATTATGGGTCATAGTTTCTATATCATCATTCATGATTGTGAAAGTTAGACATAATACTTGCTTGGGGACAGGCAAGAGATAAGCCTGAGGGGATTTGATAAGTGTGAAATTATACTACATTTTCATTGCATTTAACTTGCATTTTGGGACATAATTAGGACTTTAGGATTGTTTTTAGCTTTTATTTCTCTTTGTTCAGGTTGAGCGGGTGTCTTTAGCTATGTTGTGTAGTTTGGATGGATTAAAGCAAAAAAGAGTAGAGATTTGGTGCAAGAAGATTGAATTTAGTGTTGAGGCTATACGAAGAATAANATCTTCAAGCTCTTATTAGCACAAGTTGTCCTCATCAAAACCATGACATATAAAGAGAGGTTTCCAAAGTGTTCCTCTTGACATGCACACTTTCAATAGATGTTATATTATATTCCTATTTTTAGATTTGTTTTGTTGGACTTAGCCCAATATTTTGTAATTAGGATAAATAAGGGTTCTCCCTCAAGGATTTTACACTACAATTCTCTAATTTAGAATTTGAGATTCTCTTATACATAATGAATGAGTTATTCCCTTTGTTTCTAGGATTGGGGTTATGCCCTTTTACATTCAATAAATATTTGTTCTTACTTCTATTTTATTGAGTGTTGCGATTTGAATCATTAAACTAGGTTTTATTCATGTGAGTTGTCTGACCAACAAATTACACATCTTAGATACATTGGGGAAGGACCGAGAGGTGAAACCAACTATCCGGCCATTCAGTTATTCAAACTAGAATCCTAATTCACGAGAGTAGAATTAGGATTCTCGGGGGTTTCTAGAATTCACCTTGGGTTGCTACAAAGCGATTGGATAGAAAGGTCCAATTAAAGGATTTGATTGATAATCGTACCACGGGAGTAGGTGCGACTTCAATTGAGTACATGTGTCGTAGATCGAGAGAGGATGACACATATCAAAGAGCAATTCACCCTCACAACTTAAAGTTCATGAAAAGGAGCAAAACAAGGATTTGCGAGTGTAAAGGCGGTAACCTTAACCCTTATCCTGGGAACTCTTCCTAAATTAGATTTCAATCCCTTTTGATTATTTTCATAATTATTCTTGGCAATTGTTCTAAATTCAATTTTATTCCTTATTTGAGTTAAGTATAAATTAATTGTTATAATTAAAGGAGTTTTCCAATCCTCGTGGGATCGATATTTTATTACTTGACGACATAATTTTCCACTTGCGATTTGCCCTATCACCTCTCGCATGCAAGAGGTGTAAGGCAATTGTGAAATAACATCTATCTTAGTCTGGTCTACCCTGATTCCCCTATTTGAGATCACATGTCCCAAAACTATGCCTTGATCTACCATGAAATGACATTTTTCATAATTCAGAACAAGGTTAGTTTCAATGTATTTATGCAGAACTATATCCAGACTATTCAAACATGCATGAAATGAAGATCCATAAATAGTGAAATCATCCATAAATACCTATATGAAACTCTCTAAAAAATCATTGAAAATGCTCACTATACACCGCAGGAATGTACCTAGGCGTTGCATAGGCCAAAAGGCATCCTCCTATAGGCAAAAGTTCCAAAGGGGCAGGTGAGTGTGGTCTTCTTCTGATCCTCAGGAGAAATATGAATCTGGAAGTACCCAGAAAAACCATCAAGAAAACGTTAATGAGATTTACCTGCTAAGCGCTCAAGCATCTGATCAATAAATGGCAGAGGAAAGTGATCATTTCTTGTTGTTTGGTTGAGCCTCCTATAAGCAATGCAGACTCTCCAACTATTCTACACTCTAGTAGGAATCAGCTCATCCCTCTCATTTCTCACCACTGTAATTCATGTCTTCTTTGGAACCACCTGAACTTGGCTCACCCAATGACTATCAGAAATGTGATATATAATCTCAGCTTGTAGAAGTTTTGTGACATCTTTCTTCACAAACTCGAGGATGACTAGATTGAGTCTCCTTTGTGGTTGCCTCTCTAGTTTAGCTCCATCTTCTAAGAGTACTCTATGCATGCACATGGATGGGCTAATATCAGGAATATCAGCTAAGGTCATACTAATTGCCTTATTGTGCTTCTTCAGCACTTGCAACAACTTCTCATCTTGATCAACATCAAGGGAGGTGGAAATAATAAAATCAAGCTTCTCATCATCCTCTAAGTAAGCATACATGAGGTTTTCAGGCAAAGGTTTAAGCTACAATACAATTGTCTTCAAAAAAGATGGAATGAACAGAAATCAGATTGTTGTATGATTTCTGCAACAATTAGGTTAGCGCAATATGACTCTACAACAGTTGGATCAACAGAAATATGCAGAAACTCATCAATACAAATATTACACAATTCAAAATCATTTCGTGTATGACAAGTGTATGAGTCTATCAATGACATGGAATCAAAATCATTAAGAAAATCAGAGATATGCTCATTAGTTAACTCATCAAGCAAATCAATATGAAATATAGAATGGTCCTCATATGGATGCTTCATAGCATCAAAAATATTAAATCGGGCCACACTATCACCAAAAATATTAAACCGGGCCACAATATCACCAAACTCAGTAGATAATGTTCCAGCATGGACATTTATCTCGGTTCAGTCTGTTCTAAAAAATGGCCTCCCAAAAATAATAAGAATTGTATTACGGGAGGATCTCTCTTCCATATCGATAATATAAAAATTAGCAGGAAAAATAAGTTCACCAACTCGAACCAAGACATCCCATATCAAACCTGTAGGGTAGGTAGTACTCTTGTTTCCTAATTGAATCACTCCCTCGGTGGGTTGCATAGGTCCAAATGAAAGAGACATGAAAACAGAAATAGGCATAACATTAATCGAAGCTCCTAGATCTAGCATGACATTCTCAAATTTTCTATTTTCCTATTATGCAAGGTAAAACAAATGTACCTAGGTCCTTACACTTTTCAGGAATGTGAGGAATAAGTTTACTTATTAGTGCAGAAACATTTCTGCCCAAGCTGATCCTCTCATTACCTTTGAGCCTCCTCTTATGAGTGCACAACTCCTTTAGAAATTTTGCATATCTTGGAATTTGCTTGATTGCATCAAGTAAAGGTATGTTCATCTGCCTACCAATTCTTCCAATGAAGGTTCACTAGGTGCAAGAGCAGGATTACTATTCACTTGTTGTTGCTTCTGCTGTTGGATTGGAGGAGGCACATATGGTCTATTTTATGCAGCATTATTGTTCTGAAATGGTGGTCCTGGATGAGGTTGTGAAGGATAAAACCATCTAAGATTCGGATGATTCCTCCAACTAGGGTTGTATCTGCTTGATTGATGAGCAATATTTTACACACTATTCATAACCTTAATTTAGCATGATTGATGATTCTTGGTGCCTAATTTGTTAGGTATCAGTGGTTACAATACACCTAGAAGGGGGAGGGTTGAATAGGTGTCGCGGTTAGAATAGCCGCTTTTCGAAACTCAACAATTAATGCTGAATCACCCCTAATTAATCGATTACAGGATGAAGATAATCGATTAACAGAACAATCTTAATCGATTAACAGAAACAGGATAATCGATTAACGAAACAGTTTTAATCGATTAAACAGAAACAGTAAGCTATTACAGAAACGATTAATTGCAGAACAGTTAACCGATAATGGAACGAATAACAGAGCTTACAGATTGTATATCAGAATAGCATCCAGTATAG
>NC_032027.1:8064583-8065224 GCF_001865875.1 Lupinus angustifolius
AATAGGGGTCACCGCGGTCCCGAGTGGAAGGTGAACCAGTTTCCCTTCTTCGTACACGAGTAGCTGTAGTCTTGACCCGTTTTGGACGACTTTGCTCCATTATATGTGTTGAATCCGAAACTGAGATGAATGAGCAGAGGAGGCAAGATTAACCTAGGGTTTGGATTGGATAGTTCGGAATTGGATGGATTAATGATGAAAGAGAACGATTTCGGATGGTTTGAGAGGGTTAGGATGAGGTTTATTCGATCCTATTGCACTTGGCTTAGTTTGGTTACGGTTTCAGAGACTCAAAGCACAGAGAGGTTGCGAGAATGTCAAAAAACGTGTCGAACCGAGACACTGTCTGCCTTTAACGTACTGGTTTTAATCGATTAACGGGATGTTTTAATCGATTAAAACAGTGTAAAACTTGAATTTTCAAAAAAAAGTTTCCCAGGTAATCGATTAACGGGCAATTTAATCGATTAAATCAGTAAAAAAATTGAATTTTCAAAAACTAAGCCCAGGTAATCGATTAACCATTGGCATAATCGATTAAATCAGTGAAAATTTGGTTTTTAGGCAGCAGAACGGTTTCGACTTTTTAGGACACATGCATGCATTGCAACAGATTTATCGAGACATTTATAATCACAGAA
>NC_032027.1:8065324-8074333 GCF_001865875.1 Lupinus angustifolius
TATCACAATTCTTGAGGTTTTGTTATTAATGCATTTTCGGTTTCTTTATTGTTGATTTCTTCTATCTTTTCTGAATATGGTTTGCTTAATGCCATTGCTTAGAAACTGGTTGGTTGAGTTTATCTTCACTTAGTTGATTTACTCTCTCTAGTGCATTAATGCTTAGTTCGTGTGAATTTGTTAATCGTTTCATGCTTATACTAATTTCGCCTAGTTAGAGGTTTAGGTTCTATAACTTTGAATTTATTATCACTTAGTTAATTGATTCTCAACAAATTCGGTAGTTAATGGTTGGAATCTGAAAATAATCTTTTGAAACCGATGATTGAGTTATGAACAAAACCGATGATTGAGTTGCTTAACTACTGTTTCTGAATTTGATTT
This sequence comes from Lupinus angustifolius, assembly GCF_001865875.1. Classification (NCBI taxonomy): domain Eukaryota; kingdom Viridiplantae; phylum Streptophyta; class Magnoliopsida; order Fabales; family Fabaceae; genus Lupinus; species Lupinus angustifolius. The sequence goes on from NC_032027.1 coordinate 8,065,709, forward strand.
ATGTTCATACTAACCAACAACAAAAAACCCCTTGTGTGTGTGAGTATAAGGTGTTTGAAGCTTTGCTTGAAAGATAATCCTTGGGAAACGACCTAGGAGTCACTTCCTAGTACTGCAGTTTTAATTGTCATATTATTTGTATCGGGTACGGCATCGATCATTGATGAAGGATCATAATTCTATTGTTGTTGTGGGAGAGATTCAAGAGGCTATGTGCAAGCTGTCCCCCATCATCAGATCTCTGAGTAACTCCTCCTCCAATATTTCTATGAGAGTCTAAACAACATGGAGAGGAATATTATTGATGTTGCTAGTGGTGATGCACTTGGAGATATGACCCTTTTAGAGGCTAGAGGTTTGATTGAGAAGATGTCTTCCAACTCAACAATTCAGTGCAAGGAGTAGTTATGTTATAGTGGTCAGATGAGTCCATGATGTTGGGACAGAATCAGTGAGACATAATAAAGTTGAGAAAAAATTGACTCCCTTGCCACCTTGGTCACTCAACTTCCATGAATTAGCAGAAACCTCCACTTGCAGCATGAGTTTGTGGCATTTGCACCGCAACTGACCATTATGCTTATGTTTGCCCTTCTCTTTTGGAGCCCAAAACTGTTGACCATGTTGAGGCCTATGCTGCAAATATTTATTGATTGTAGTGGTTCTAGACTTAGGAAAGAATTTTTCAAGGAAGATTCTCTTCAGGTCATCCTAGCTAGTAATGGAACCATAAGCTAAGTAATACAACCAATCTTTTGCAGGGCCCTAAAATGAATTAGGGAAGACCTTCAGACATATGTGATCCTCTTGAACATCACGAGGTTTCATGGTGGAACATACAATGTGGAACTCCTTAAGATGCTTATGATGACATTCACCTGCAAGTCCATGAAACTTTGGTAACAAATGTATTAGTCTAGTTTTGAGCACATATGGTACATCCTCATTGCGATACTGGATACATAAGCTTTCGTATGTGAAATCAGGTTCAGCCAGCTCCCTTAATGTCCTCTCACGTGGAATTGGGGGTGGTTCAGCCATATTTTCATATATGCAACAGAATGCACAAAAATAGTATAATCGGTATCACTATCAGGTAAATTAACACTATGATGAAAATACTCATTATCTAAAGTTAAATTCATAACTTGTCTAACTAACCTATGAAATATTCTATCAATTTCAGGATTTAGTGGATGCAAAGAGCATGAATTTTCCCTAGTCATGCACTAAATGCAACAGTAACAACCATGTAGGACAGTAAGGGAAACACATGTTAAATTTCAGTGATCAACCAAAACTTTGCATCAATAAAATCCTAATATCATAGGAAACATCCACAAAAAGTTTCAAGACAAAACTCAAAGCCTAACTAATTTAACTAAATACAACAAAATCAAAACAATTGGAAAATAAAACTTGTAAAATAAGAAAGAAATAGTAAAACGACTCTTTTTGCATATATATAATATGTCCAATTCTGATTAATGGTTCATAAGTTATGTTGTTGAATTTCAGTGGTCAACCAAAACTTTGCATCAATAAAATCCTAATATCATAGGAAACATCCACAAAAAGTTTCAAAATAAAACTAAAAGCCTAACTAATTTAACTAAATACAACAAAATCAAAACAATTAGAAAATGAAAATTTTAAAATAAGAAAGAAATAGTAGAAAGACTCTTTTTGGATATATAATATGTCCAATTCTACGCCAAATGTATATATAATATGTCCAATTCTGATTAACGGTTTACAAGTTATGCCAAAAATAGAAAATCAACAGCAAAACTATTCACTACTTGTTTGTATCTCACAACCAGAAGCAAGGTAACTGACCATGATCCATCCAGTATTCAATATATGATGAAAGAAGTATGGAAGCAAATTTTTATGCAAAAATTCCAACCACAACTATATTAACCAACATACACTAGAATCAACCAACAAGCAAATGGCTAAACAAGACAATACACAGTGAACAGAACAAACAATTTTTGAAACCCAAACAAAATGCTTATTCTAAGACACACACTAAACTATACTGAGAACCTTTGACAAGAACCGATAATCCCCAGCAACGGCACCAAATTTGATCGAGGTCCTACCCGATACAAATAATATAACAATTAAAAACTGTAGTACTAAGAAGTGATTCCTAGGTCGTTTCCCAAAGATTATCTTCCAAACAAAGATTCAAACACCTTATACTCACACACACATGGGGGGTTTGTTGTTGGAAGGTATGAAACATAAATCAATTTCAGAAATAGGAGTAAATAAGCAATGTAATAAAATGGCTTAATACTTTTGGTTCGTTTGTTCACAACTCAATCATCAGTTTCAAAATATTAATTTTATATTCCAACCATTATCTTCCTAATTTGCACATCTTCACAACTTAAGCATTTAACTAAGCGAAATCAGAATAGTCATGGACAATTAACAAATTCACATAAACTAAGTGTTCATGCACTAGAGAGTAAATCAACTAAGTGGAGATAAACTTATAAACCAGTTTCTAACAATGGGATTAAGCAGACCATATTCAGAAATAGGATAGAGAAATCAATAGTAAAGAAACCGAAAATACATTAACATAAAACCTCAAGAATTGTGATACACATTACCAAAGGAATTTAGTCTACAAGTTTAGCCTTCCATGGAAATTGAAGCAAAACCGAAATGAAATGAAGAAGAAGTCTCAAAACCGAAAATGAGGGAAGAACAAGGAAACCCTAGAAGAGCCAGAGCCAAATATGGAAAACGAAATTCTAAAGTGGGTACATGTAAAGTGTGTGTATGGAATTCGGGTTCTCTCTCTTCAAAAGAATAAAACCGAAAATGGACCCTAAACAATCGGCCCAAAACCAAAAAACGGATTCGTAATTAAAATTTCCTAAAATTAAAAATACAATTTTCACTTCAACACATATCCTCCACTTTTGTAATGCCCAAAATGTAATTAGTGTCAAATATGATTTGACAATGATAATAGATTTAATCAAGCCAAATAATCCCAAATTAACTCATTTTAGGAATATTAGTCTAATAAAGTCTAAAACACTACACCATGTGTAACAAAGTCAATTAGGCACCAAGAATGATCAATCATGACAAGTTAAGGTTATGAATAGTGTGTAATATATTGCTCATCGCCTATGTTTGTCTGTCTTCAAACTAACTCGTGTTTGTTTTCCAAGCACACAATACTTGCACAAATCTAGCTTGTATTTACTGACTCCCCTCAACAGTCCACTTCTACATAGTTTTGTTATGTCATACACACTAATATGACCTAAATTCATGTGCCATAATTTTGTAGAATCATGGTATGCATCTACAGAAATCTCTTTAGTCACTCCAACAACTTCACATACAACTTTCCTCCATAACAGCTTGTAAATGTTCCCAGCAGTCCTCTTACCCTTCATCACAATCAGAGCATCTTTGCATACTGCAAAATAATCATTGTCCCTATTAGTTCTATAGTTAAATCCTTTGGCCTGCAATGTCCCTAAGAAATCAAATTCTTCTTCAAATATGGTATGTGCCGAACCTCACATAACGTCTTCAGTACACCATCATCCATCACAATTCTGATTTCTCCCATGCCAATAATTCCATATGCTTTATTATTTCTGAGATACACGAAACCAAAATTGTATACCATATATATGGTAAATCATTCTTTGTTTGGCGTCATGTGATGGGAACAATCAATGTCAAGTATCCACTCATATGCATTATGATTTGATGATACAGATAGTATATCACTCTCACTGTTGTAACCATGGTCATTTTTTCTCTATAACATTTGTAGATATAGATACTCCATCTTTCCCCACTGGCTTGGCTTGCTAGAACTCCATTCGTTGGGACAATCCTTTTTGTAATGTTTAGTCTATATGCACTTAAAGCACTCTACGGGTGTTCTACCCCTTGAATTTGGTCTTTTCCCTTTGGTAGGACCTCCTCTGTCTTGTCTTCTCCCACGTGCTTAGCTCCCTTTCACATACAGACCATCACCTAAAACTAGGGATGGCAATATGGGTTTGGCCCGACGGGCTAGCCCGTTTGGGTTGGCATTTTTAGCAGGTCTGGCTAGGATTTGAGCCCTTTTACTAATAAGAGTCGGCTGTGACAGTCCATATTTTGGCGGACCAAAGGTGGGTTGGGTTGGGCTGGCCCGTATTGCCACCACTAATAGTACTTCTTCATAGCAACCCAGGATCAAATTCTTTATTCTAATGATTTTCATTTTGTTATTAAACCGATGATCAAGAATGTAATTATCATTTAAATATATTAAATTTCATCTACAAGAATGTACATATGAAAATTTCATCAACTCAGGATCAAGAATGTAATTATCATTTATTTGTTCTAATGAAAATAAAGATGATGAAGAAAAAGAAGATTTGAATGACGTTGATGATGGTAGTAATAGAAAATGGGAGACATCTTCTTCCAACACAACATTTAATGTTTAAAACTTAGGAGTTAGAAGCTTTGTTATGAACTATGAGTCTAAAATTTTAAAACTATGTTGGCTTGTTGTTTAGCATTTACAAGTTTTAAACTAAGACGATATGTTATTGTGAGATTGTGGACTTTGGTTTATGATTTTTTGTTTTAAAAGACATTTATGAGGCATGATGACTATTTATTTTTGAAATTGTGATTGAGTTGATTATAAATGTGTGTTTTGAAAAAATGGGTCACCCCTGCCAAATATGGGTTGGGCTTGCATTTGTAGTCCTTTTAGTAGTATGGGTCGGGTTGGGTTGGCCCATATTGCCACCCATACCTAAAACGCTTCCCCTACATTTTGTCTTCTTTGAGTATGAGACAAAAATGCAAATATGATCTCATCTACTTTGATTGAGTATTTCTCGTACGTCAATATTGTCATCAAGTGTTCATAAGAATTTGACAAAGAACACGGTAATATTATTATTTTGTCCTCATCATCAAGCTTCACATCAAGTTTCGGCAAGTAATTGATCACTTGATTAAAATTGTTGAGATGTTGTTGCAAATCAGTACACTCCTGTATCTTCAGGCCAAAGAGTCTTTGTTTCAAATACAACTTATTTGTTAGAGACTTAGACATGGACCGCTTATCTAATGTCTCTCATACCTCTGTTGGTGATGTCAAATTCATAACATGATACATCACCTCATCTCATAGACAGAACTGTATGGTTCTCGCAGCCTTCTCCTTCAACTCTTCCCAATCAAGTTGATCCATATCATCTAGTTTATTCTCACACAACACCATTGATAGACCTTATTGAGCCAACACATCCTTAACCCTCCTTTGCCACAATTCAAAATTATCAGTTCCATCGAACTTCCCCACCTTGAATTTGGCACATGGATTAAGAGTCATCTGATACCAATTGTTGGGAACAAGCGAGCAATCAAATATAAGAAAGTAGATATAAGAAAATAACACAAGGAATTTGGTAATGAGTTTCTTTCAATTGTGATTACGTCCCCAGAAGCGTTAAGAGGCTACCACTATGTATTAGAGAATTAAGATTTGTGTTTAGCTATTGTTCTCCTTGTTACATTAAGTTTATATAACATAAATATATAGTCATCTACCCCAACATCTTTACATCAGCCCAAACCCATAACTTATATTGATGTTATTAGGAGAATAAGAGTCATTACACAACATATATCATTCCATAGCATTCCAACATCACCATAGGCACTGATATAAGGAGGCAAATGAGTATCCTTAATATTGGGTTTCAAAATCTTCAACATAGTGATACGTTATTAAAGCATCTTCTGGGTCACATCACGTTAGAACCACTACCAAGTACTCATCTCTTGATGCATCATAACCAAAACCATAGAAATTATTTGGATTGAAGGCATACACGTTGGATAAGTCAATAGGAAACAAAGATAGTTTTGTTTATAAACAAGTTGATGGATTCCACAAATAAAGATACTACCGAAGGCATTGATATAAGGAGGCAAATGAGTATCCTTAATATTATTCCACTCCTTAGTTTTCAAAGAGAAGAACCCATAATTGGTTTCAAAATCTTCAACATAGTGATAGGTTATTAAATCATCTTCTAGGTCACATGATGTTAGAACCACCACTAAGTAATCATCTCTGGATGCATCATAACCAAAACCATAGAAATTGTTTGGATTAAAGGCATACACGTTGGATAAGTCAATAGGAAACAAAGATAGTTTTGTGTATACACAAGTTGATGGATTCCACAAATAAACATATGAATCATGATGCAAGATTAGAAGAAGTTAGCATTTATTACAGCATGGTCAGAATATGTGTTAATTGATGAATATAATTCAACACATCTAGCTTTAGAATCATAACTAAAAGGTGGTGGCAAATATAAAATTCTATGAGTTGGTGCAACATCATTTTCAAAGTGTCATGTTGCAAATTGTGGATTAAATATGAGAGAAAATCAAAACTTAGACACAAATTTGAAACGTAACAAAGACTTTATTGGTAAAAAGGTGAGGACTGAAACTATTAGGTGTTTAGGGAGATGCACCATTTTCTGCATATTCCTCTATGGCTCTCTCACAAAGAAAGTGTATTTTGAGTTTTTAGCTACATTTGTATTTCTATACTTCATTTATTTATACATAATATTTTAGATAAAGAATCTATAATAATCTTTCTATAATTTAGAGAGATTGAAGATGTTCACCATATTTTATTTGTGTCAATCTTATCATATATTTAAAATATCAAAATCTTATTTTATTCTTTATTCAATCATCATCAATAATCTTATCATATACTTAGAAGACTAAAATTATAATTATTTTTTGTTCAATTATCATCAATACTTTTTAAATAAAATTATATTGGCTTACTTAATTTTTCAACTCCTTATCCTCAATATTTATGTGAGTGTTAGCAAAACTTTTTTTTTGAAAGAATAGCGATAATACTTGTTAAAAAATATTTAGCTAGATTTGTATTATAGATAATTTCATTTGATGCTGCGTTTGTAAAATTCTTTTTTTTTTATATATTATTAGATAGAAATGTAATATGTGATAGGAAGATATATTAAAATTTAATTTTTGACAGAATAGTTAAAACTTTATTTTTCAATTTATGAAACATGAAAACAGATAGTTGAAATCATTCATGTTAGATATCAGTGACATAATACACCTAGAAGGGGCTTGAATAAGTGTCGCGGTTCCCACTTACCGATATTCGCACCAAAGCCCTATTCTGGAAAATCACCGAGTTAATCGATTAAAGCAATGACTTAATCGATTAAGTCGCATAGAATTAGCAGTTGCTGAATGACTCAATTACATAGCCAATTACAGATTATATAGAAAAGATATAGCAGATATATTTGAATAGAAATGATCTTTATTTGGCAGTAATACTATATCCAAAATATCAGCTACAATATGCAATTAAAAACTACTTAAAAAAGTAAAGAGCTAAGGGAAAGAAACAACCTACAACAAGGTTTTTATACTGATTCGTTTTGCGATCCACTGCAAAACTACATCCAGTCCTCCCATCTAATCTGGGAGATTTTCTTCACTAAAATTGAAGTCAATATATCTTACATACACACTTCCAATTACAATACCTTGAACGCTACCTTCTTGAATTCCCAGAACCTCTACCTTGGTTTGACCTTACCCAATCGCCTAGGAAAACCTTTCCTACGATCCAGCCCTTGCCAAGACCTCCAAGTCTTGGTGAAGACTCTTTGATCTCGTTGGTGGTACGACACCACGAGACGAATTTTCTTGTTACACAAACAACACAAAAAATAGAGTAATGTGAAGCACTAAAATAGCTCAAATATTTCAAGAAAGAACAAGCTATAAACCCTATACAAATCTCACAATTACCAAGAATATGTATAAGATCAGAATCATGAAGAACATGTAATTTCTACCCTTAAGAAATCTCTAAACAATAATGAAAGAATCATGCAAGAACAAGATAGAATGATGAACACATTTGATCTATGCAATGGATGACATGTTAATCCTTTAGCATAATACTATCTCATTCTAATCTCACATACAATTCTCTCTACCTATATGACATACAAAGAATACGAAAATATGCAACATAGCAATTCTAAAATGAATGAACGTATGAAGCATGGTGTAAAAACACAGTTTATATAGAAAATATGTTTTGCACCCAGTTAATCGATTATGTTGTCTATTAATCGATTAACGGGCTATTAGAGAGTAACTAAATTCTATTTTTCAGTTATCTGTTGAAACTGTTAAAAACTATTTTCACGTTAATCGATTAACTGGCATATTTGCAGTTAAGATATTAATTGGTAAACTACCTATATGTTATGCTTATCAACTATACATGTTTTACCTTTATGTTATGCCTAAAATACACAAATAATATGTATGATTAATGCATGAACATATCATAAGCTAGATGGCATATCTCATATAAATGATATGATAGTTTTTAGAACTTGTGAGATTTGCATCTAGGTTTACCTAACCTAGACTCAATAACTAAGACACATCTAAGACTCTAGTCTAGACATGAAGCTCTTGAATCTTTGGCATGTTGATTTGTTGAGTTATCTTTAAGCTTTC
>NC_032027.1:8074433-8077674 GCF_001865875.1 Lupinus angustifolius
AAAGTTAAAGCGCATAGCTAGACGACAGAAGCTGAATATTATTTACAACCTGCACACATTAAACAATAAAACAACCTTTCTCCCCCTTTTGACATTATCAAAAAGATAAACTAAATGAAATTTTGGTCAAAAGTAAGAAGAGATATGAAGTGAACTCAAACTGTAATTAATCAATTAATGTTGAGAATGTAATTAATTAACCAGTTGATGAAAGAATTGAGCAAGTGCATATTTACCAACATTTAATCGATTAAAATAGCAGGTTAATCGATTAAACCAACACAATGCCGCAATATGACAGATTTAATAGCATGGATGGTTATGCATGAACCAATCAAGCATGAAATGATCAAGCATTTATATTATAGCATTCAAACAGCAGACTCAATCAAACATAAGATATACATATAACCAAACATGATCAAGAACCATTAAACATGCAATCATGCTATATTTGACATATATAAGCAAAATGAAACCACAATAGAAATGATTTAAGTTCAAATGGCATGCATATCAAGTCATAAAAGTGCAGCAATAGTAGATAGTTAGAATTACAATTCAGAAAGTAAAGAGAAAATATGTCTCGAACTTACAAAGCAGCATAAAATCCTGAAAATTAGCCATATAGAAAGCCTAAACCTAAGGCAATCTAAGGTTAAGGTGAGGTTTAATACTTCTATTAAGCTAAGATTTCGAATTTTCTGTTTGCATTTGAGATTTTCAGAGAAAAGGGGGAAGAGAGGGTTTGAAAAGGTGGCAAAAACACTTTCGATTCTAATATATCTACTCTCATTTATCGATTAAGTGTTGCATTTAATCGATTAAGCAGTGTAAAAAATTCTAGGTTTTCATAAAAATGAGCCCAGGTCATCGATTAAAATGGATGTTAATCGATTATATTTAGTAAAAAATGAAATGTTTGCTACTGGAACTCATTTTAATCGATTAAGAAGGATAGTTAATCGATTAACTGACATCAAATTTGCAGAATCAAGAGGTTTTTGGGTTTTAAAAGCATGCAAAGATTTCTAACATTTATCAAACAATTTTTACTCAAACACATATACATTTTCACATAAGATCATGAGCCATAATAGGAGTATAATGCATTCATAACAAATATACATTTTGAAGCATATAATAACATGTTTAGACGACTTTAATCAAGATAATTTTCATCAAGAATTCCAAGTTCTCTTCGAAGAACATAGAAAGTATCTCGTGCGATAGGCTTGGTGAAAATATTAGCCAATTACTTAGTTGTTTCAACAAATTCAAGCACACAATCGCCTTTTTATACATGGTTACGCAAGAAATGATGTCTAATTTCAATATGCTTGGTTCTAGAATGCAAAATGGGATTCTTGGATAGGTTTATGGCACTTGTATTATCACATTTTATAGTAATATTTTCTAGATTAAGTCCAATGTCCTTAAGTTGCTGCTTCATCCAAAGGATTTAAGCGCAACACACACCAGCGGCAATATATTCCACTTTGGCGGTGGACAAAGCAACACACGCTTGCTTTTTACTGTGCCATGCAACTAAGCAACTACCAAGTAAATGGCAAGTCCCACTAGTGCTTTTCCGATCCAACTTATATCCCGCAAAATCGGAATCGGAATACCCTACCAAGGATAATGAGGCATCCCTAGTATAATGTGAATCTTTAGGCAAAGCTTGAAATCTAGCATACATACAAACACTAAACATAATATCGGGGCGACTCGCAGTTAAATACAATAATGAGCCGATAATCCCACGATATTTGGTTACCTCAATTGCTTTTCCCTTTATCTAGATAGCATGCGGACGCCATAGGTGTTAAAGCCTCTTTACACTTTTCCATATCGAACTTCTTTAGAAACTCCTTGCAATATTTCGATTGATGAATGAAGATGTCACTTTCCATTTGTTTCATTTGAAGTCCAAGAAATAAGGTCAGCTCATCCATCATCGACATCTCAAATTCACTCTGCATCATCTCCGAAAATTATTTACAAAGAATGTCATTAGTAGATCCGAAGATTATATTATCAATATATATTTGAACTAGTAGTATATGATTATCTAATCTACGAATAAAAAAGGATAGTATCAACCATACCCCTAACGAATCATTTTTCCAAGAGGAAAGAGCTCAATCTATCATACCAAGCTCTGGGAGCTTGTTTCAGGCCATAAAGGGCCTTTTTGAGCTTATGTACATGGTCCAGATATTTAAAATTTTCAAAGTCGGGAGGTTGATCTACATACACCTTCGCTTGAATGTAGCAAGAAGGCGCTCTTTACATCCATTTGAAAGAGCTTGAGTTCATGATTGATGCAAAGGATAAAAGCATCCTTATGGCCTCTAATTTGGTTACAGGAGTGTAGGTCTCATCATAATCGATGCCCTCTTCTTGGTTGTAGTCTTTGGCCATTAAGCGAGTTTTATTTATGATTATCAAGCCAGATTCATCCAATTTATTACGAAAGACCCATCTAGTACCAATCACTGGATGTTCTTTAGGCTTAGGGACCAAGTCCCATACATTATTAAGCTCGAACTGGTTTAGCTCTTCTTGCATAGCTATACCCCACTTCACATCCTCAATGGCCTCATCGATGGTCTTAGGCTCGATTTGAGATACAAAAGCAAAAAAGTTACAAAAGTTACGTAAAGAACTACTGGTTATCACCCCCATAGTTATATCACCTATCACTTTGTCGAGTGGATGATCATTCTTGGTCTACCATGCGATTGGCAAGTTCTGATGCTCACCTTGTAAAGTTTGCTCTACTTCTGCTTCTTTGTCTTGGTCCATGTCCTTAGAGTATGTTTCTTTCAAAGCACCTACAACATCAACAGAAAATACCTTCCTCTTCTCTTTTGGAGAAGATTCGTCAAAATGGACATGCACAGACTCTTCTACTTGCATTGAATATTTATTAAAGACTCGATAAGCTTTACTATGCAATGAATACCCCAAAAATATACCCTCATTAGCTTTTGAATCAAATTTACTTAAAGTTCTTTTTCCATTATTTAATATAAAGCATTTACACCCAAAATCATGAAAGTGAGAAATATTAGGTTTATGGCCTTTTAAAAGTTCAAAAAAAGTTTCTGAAAAATTAGGCCTCAAGAGTATACGATTAATCACATAGCAAGCTGTATGCACTGCATCAGCCCAATAATATTTAGGAACCTTGCTTTGAATTAGCATGGTTCTAGCAAGCTCCTCTAAGACTCGA
>NC_032027.1:8077774-8086384 GCF_001865875.1 Lupinus angustifolius
AAAGCATCGCTCTTGGACGATAGAAATAATTTCCATGTGAATCTAGAGAAATCGTCAACGATCACTAAAGCATAAAAGCTACCACCAAAACTCATAACCTGTGATGGTCCAAACAAGTCCATATGGAGAAGCTCCAAAGGTCTTGTTGTGGATATCACATTCTTTTTAGCAAAAGAGTTTTAACTTGTTTACATCTTTGGCAACTGTCACAAGTTTCGTGAGTTTTAAAATCAAGTTTTGGTAGCCCATCAACCAAATTATTTTTAGACAATTTATCTAGATGCTTTATGTGAATATGAGCGACGCGCCTATGCCAAAGCCAAATGTCATCCTCTTTATATATAAAACATTTTGAAAATAGAGTAGTAACATCATCCAGATTAACCATATAGATATTATTTATACGATATCCGATAAACTTAACTTTATTAGATATTGTCACGAATAATACAACACTCATAATCAAAAGATATGCGGTTACCTTTATCGCATAGTTGGCTGATACTCAAGAGGTTATGTTCCAAGCCTTCAACATATAACAAATTTTTTATCACAGCCTGATTTGAGTTGCCAATTGTTCTGGTGCCAAGTATCTTCCCTTTGTCATTGTCTCCATACGTGACAAACCCTTTTTCTTGCAAGGATAGATCTAGGAATTTTGATCTATCACCCGTCATATGTCTCGAGCATACACTATCAAGATACCAATGTTGTCCATTTGCTCGAAGACATACCTACAAAACATAGATCACTTGCCTTTTTGAGGTACCCAGGTTATGTTGAGTCCTTTTCTGTTAGTAACTAGGGAGTTATCTCCCTTTTTCATATATACATACCAGCCACTAGGTATACCATACTTTCTAATATAACAAGAGTAGGATGTGTGCCCATGAGTGCCAAAGTAAAAGCATGTACCGGCGCCAAAAACTTGTTAGATATTTTATGTAACGGCAAGTGTACCATATCGTACAAGTAATAAAATCTGGTAAAGTACCGGGATATCATCCTCAGGGAGCAGAGTGGATTTATACTAATTCCTATAAGAATCCATTGTGCAACTATGTACAAGATTTGGTTGGTAAATTTGCATTGGTTTTTAGAAATAATCAAATTTAAATAACAATTGAAGATATTAAAATAAAAGGGTTGGGATAGAAACTCATCATTTTTTCCCTTTTGACATCCATGTATTCAATTCCTAATAATTTGTGAAGTTACTGAATTTGATGCACATTTTTCATAAATCAATTACATCAGTCCCATGATTGTAACATTTGTAGGTAATCACTCAATTACCAATTCCTTGGATAATCGGATGATTAACTAGCTTTAAAATCAAATGTAAAAGCAATTCCTACATCATTGTCCATCCCTAGATCAATTATGTAGCAAGAAAGATAATCCAGATCCGGTATCAAGTTTAACTTCCCAGTTAAACTTGAACATTAAATCATGAATTCAGTAGCTAATTGAAATCAAGCAATAAATAAGGGATAAACTTTCCAAAATCAAATAACATTAATATAGAATTCAATCCAGGAGTAAAAAAGGTAAGAAGATTACATTTCAATTCTCAACTACGAAGAACTATCCACTCATCCTTGCCATTACAACACTCTGATCATGCAAAATACAAGAAATTCCGGATCTAAAGTCGTTCCCACGGCTTCTCCATTCCTCTCTAGTGTTTCTCTCCCTAAATTCATGTGAAAAGGCTTGGAAAATGGTTGGAAAATCCCCCTCTGCTTTTCGTAACCGCCTATATTTGTTCCAGACTTCTGGTCTCTCGCTCGAGCGAGAGAGTAAATTTCAGCATTAAAAAATCTTCTCGCTTGAGCGAGAGAAGTTGCATTTCCACGCTTGAACACCTCGCTCGGGTGAGGCTCCCTCGCTTGGGCGAGAGAGAAACAATGAATTTAGCTGTTTTTGGTCTTGAATAGCGCCTGGGCGACAGTCCCTCACTTGGGCGAGGGATGTTAGTGTTTTCTACTGATTTTTCTCTGAATTGTCGCTTGAGCAATCATTCCCTCGCTTGGGCGAGGCTTATGTTGTTCAAAACCTTAATCTTCTCTTTTTTTTCTCCTTTATTCATCATATCTTAACCTACAAACAACAACAACAATTACTTAAATTCCTAAACAATACAAAATTACTAGATTATTGGGAATTGTATTCAATCACATCATAAATCCACACAAAGTGCCTCATAATCATATACATTTCATTAACATTTTGGCACTTAACAGAAGAAACCTTTTTATAAAAAAAAAAGTTCTTATTAGGCCGATTAATATGTCTCCTATATGGTCTTCTCCTACCCATAGGTGGAATATATCCTAGCCCAATATGGTCACCAAAATTCTTGGTTTTACTAAGCATAGTGCCTAACATGTTTTGACTCTCTATGAGTTTTGCGAGTTTTTCATTAAATCTCAAATTTTCGTTTTTCAAATCATCGCAAGAATCACAGATAGTTGTTTTACATAAGTTATCATTAGAGCAATTGCATGCATTACAAGAATAGATCAAATCTAATGTTTCATTTTCTAATTTTAGTTCATCTAATTCTTTTTGTAATGAAACTATTTTTTGTTCATTAAGCAGGATTACTCTTTTTCTATCGGAACTAATCCTGGCTAATTTATTTAACTCATCAGGAAATTTGACATACACATTATACAAGTCCTCATAAGGAGGATAATCATCAGATGAAGTAGATGAGGTGTCATAATATTCCTCGCTATTTACCTCTTCCAAATTTGAGCAACAAGCATCATCTATTCTCGTCATTAAGCATAGCTTTGTTGTCTCCTCTTCATCTGAGGTGTTGGATGTCGTGTCCTCCTATGGTACATCCCATACTACATAAGCTTTCTTCGATTTTAAGTCCCGAGGAGTGCTCTTATCTGAATCAACCTTCTTAAGGTAAGTAGCAAATTGGAACCTCATATGTCATGGCTTACCACATTCATGGTAAGTGAAGCGCTCTTTACTCTTGCCTTTTCTGGTCGACTCGCGTGCTTCTTTCTTCTGGAAACGTTTGAAGCCTCCTTTCTTTAGGAATGTCCCAAATTTGCGTACAAGAAGGCTCAAAGTTTCTTCGTCTATATTTGAATCAGATTCATCTTCTTCTATTTTTTCTGTAGCTTGAGACGTTGTTGCCTTGAGAAATATACTTTTCTTTTTGCAATCTGATTCTTCCTGCATAGTCAGGCGTCCAAGCTCCATTTCGTGCTCTTTAAGTTTTTCGAACAATGACGCCAAAGGTATGGAGTCAAGATCCTTTGATTCCATAATAGTTGTTACTGTTGGTTGCCATCTCCTGTCAAGACAGCATAAAACTTGGTTAGTAACCTCTCCTTTGTTAAACAATTTATCCAAAGCAACTAAATGGTTAACTATATGAGTAAATCGTTTTTGCATGTCACCGATAAATTCATTTGGTAACATACGAAATAACTCATATTCGTGTGTCAGGGCATTCAGCCTGGCACGCTTGACTTCGCTAGTGCCTTCGTGAGTCACTTGTAAAGTGTCCCACATTTCGTTAGCACTTTGGCACTGCGAAACCCGAAAGAAGTCATCATAGGATAGGGTTGATGTGTTGATATTTTTGGCACGCAGGTCATACTGAACCTTTTTGTGTTCATCATCGATCCATAGACTTTTCGGTTTATCTTTCGGTTCATCTTCTAGTAAATGTTGTGGAATGAAGGGCCTATTGACTACGGATTCCCAAATATCTGAGTCGATGGCCTCTATAAAGATTTTCATGCGCACTTTCCAGTAGGCATATCCTTCCCCACTGAAAACAGTAGGGCGGTTAACGGATGTGCCATCACCCCCAAAAGGGTTGGTGGAACCCATTTAATTTCCCTAAAAGATCGCGTTGATACAGTTGAGCTAGCACGACGTACTAGCTCTGATACCAATTGTTAGGTATTAGTGATAGAATACACCTAGAAGGGGGGTTGAATAGGTGTCGCAGTTCCCACTTACCGTTATTCGCACCAAAGCCCTATTCTGGAAGATTATCCAGTTAATCGATTAAAGCAATGACTTAATCGATTAAGTCACACAGAATTAGCAGTTGCGGAATGGCTCAATTACACAGCCAATTACAGATTATACAGAAAAGATATAGCATATATATTTGAATAGAAATGATCTTTATTTGATATTAGTACTATATTCAATATATCAGCTACAATAGGCAATTAAAAATTACGTAAAACAGTAAAGAGATAAGGGAGAGAAACAGCCTGCAACAAGGTTTTTATACTGGTTCATTTTGCGGTCCACTGCAAAACTATATCCAGTCCTCCCCTCTGATCTGGGAGATTTTCTTCACTGAAATTGAAGTCAATGTATCTTACATACACACTTCCAATTACAAGACCTTGAATGCTACCTTCTTGAATTCCCAGAATCTCTACCTTGGTGACCTTACCCAATCGCCTAGGAAAACCTTTCCAACAATCCAGCCCCAGCCAAGAGTATGTTCTAAACTCAAGACCTCCAAGTCTTGGTGAAGACTCTCTGATCTCGTTGGTGGTACGACACCACGAGACGACTTTCCTTGTTACACAAACAACACAAAAATCAGAGTAATGGGAAGCACTAAAATAGCTCAAATATTACAAGAAAGAACAAGTTATAAACCCTATACAAATCTCACAATTATCAAAAATATGTATAAGATCATAATCATGAAGAACATATAATTTCTACCCTTAAGAAATCTCTAAACAGTAATTAAAGAATCATGCAAGAACAAGATAGAATGATGAACATCTAATCTCACATGCAATTATTTCTGCCTATATGACATACAAAGAATACGAAAATATGAAACTTAGAAATTCTAAAATGAATGAGTGAATGTATGAAGCATGGTGTGAAAACACAGTTTATATAGAAAAGTTATTTTGCAACGAGTTAATCGATTATGTTGCCTATTAATCGATTAACGAGCTATTAGAGAGTAACTGAATTCTGTTTTTTAGTTATCTGTTGAAAGTGTTAAAAATTGTTTTCACGTTAATCGATTAAAGCTTCACTTAATCGATTAACTGACATATTTTCAGTTAAGATGTTAATTGGTAAACTACATATGTTATGCTTATAGACTATACATGTTTTACCATTATGTTATGCCTAAAATGTACAAATAACATGTATGATTAATGCATGAACATATAATAAGCTAGATGACATGTCTCATGTAAATGATATGATAGTTTTTAGAACTTGTGAGATTTGCATCTAGGTTTACCTAACCTAGACTCAATAACTAAGACACATCTAAGGCTCTAGTCTAGACATGAAGCTCTTGAATCTTTGACATATTGATTTGTTGAGTTGACTTTAAGCTTTCACTAAGTCATTTGTCTTCATCAAAACATAGGCAAGCTAAGTGTTATCTTGACACATTGCACTTTCAATTCATATCTTTAATTTTCTTAATATTATGGATATTTTAAAAATAAAGTATCTACTCATATTAAAGATGAGTTATCTCCTCTAGTCACTATAATTATGACATGTGTCATATTTAATATTTTCTACAAAAATATTTCTAGAAACTAAATAAAATAGGACACAAGTCATGATTTTAGTGCATGTATGAAATAACTTATCTCATAATGATATGATAATATATTTTATTCTCTTCTTAAAAATAAAATTTTAAAATATATTTAAGAAATATATACTTTTCTATGTTTTGGAGAGATTAATAATGTCAACTATATTTTTATGAGTAAATTACACTGACTCCCCATGAGTTTTAGTGAAATTACACAAATCACCCCTCACTTTTCTACACCTATATAAACCTCCCCTAATTTTTATACTTTCATTACACTGACCATCCTGCATAAGAAATAACTGTAATATTTTAAACAAAAAATGTGATAAATGCAATTAAGTTAAATGAAACATGATATATTATGTAGACAAGTCTAAATAATATACAAATCAATGTATCTTTATTATTTTTGTAAAAACTAATATACAAATCAATGTATCTTTATAAAAACTAGGGGAGATTTGTGTAGGTGTAAAAAAGTGATGGTTGGTTTGTGTAATTTCACTAAAACTCAGGGGGTGTCAGTGTAATTTACTCTATTTTTATTGATGTGAATCTTATTAAATCTTTAAAATATCAAAATCTTATTTTTAATAGGATTGTAATCTTGCTAAAACTTGCATAAGCATCAAAGAGAGCATATATTATCAAAATTGCCTTGGTTAATTAATCCGATGCCTACATATGTTGTTCTGTATGAATTGATTAGAATCTATATTAGAATGAATTTTTGGACTTGTAAAATCTTTATAATAAGTGTTTTATTATCATATAGTAATATTTCAAAGATTGACGCTATTGCTTCATAACTCATCAAAGTTCAAACAACCATACAAGCCAATCAAAATTCAAAATACACCATCATTCTCTCTACAAGTAATTTAATGCTTTAACATGGAGTTCTTATCACATTATTTGTGGTAGGCTTTTAAGATTCGATCCACATATCAAGATTTTTTTAAATTATTTTCATGTTAATGTTGTAACAATTTGAAAAATCTAGAAGAAAATAAATCTATATAGTAACTTTAGAGTTGAATCGCAATAAATATATTGATTTATCTAATTAATATATATATATATATATGATTTGGTTAAAATTATATATAATGGTGTTATTATCTTAAAATAACAACTTGATAAACTAGAGTTAAAATAGTTTTCCTAAGTTTGATTCTGAATACATAATAATCTTAATATTTATCCCTTTTATTACTAATTACTCTATATCATCCATATATATATATATATATATAGGGATCTTCACATAAAGTTTAAATCAGAGGGGACACTAATATTTAACTACAAATTTTTTAATTAAGATTAACTGAGCAAAAAATATATAAAGAAATGTGCATAATTATTTCAAAGTTTCTAAATAACAATAATCAATAATTATAGATGTTAAAGGCAAAACGTACATTTATTTTAAGTATTGTTCTTCGTTATTTTAAAGATTTAAAGTCATCAATGATTAAAGTAGAGGTACAAATTTCAGCTACTTCTTTTCAATATAAATTATGTTATTAGCAAGAAATTCATTTTCTATCTTAATATATAATTTTGTTTAGTTTTATTCGTTGCCAAAAATGATCTTTTTGTAGTAATTAATCATAATAGATATGTTAAGACGAACAAATCAATCAAGCAAACAATATACATTCACATTTCTGCAAAGTTACACTTAATTCCGAGATGATTGAGAGTTTTTAAACATAAATGACTAACGACATTGACTACACCAAGCCATAGTGTATAACTTTTACATAAAATTGGTGCTAAATATTAAATGATTTATAAAAAGAGTGCAATATTTATACACTGTGAGTGTGAAGATTTATATACAGACACGATATCATCTAACATTTATTTGTATTATTTTAAAGAGACGGTGATGATTAGATATGAATGACGGATTATGCAGTGATAGTATATCAAACTCATACATTATGTGTGTATATATTTTTCCTCTTATAAAAATCCTTAGCCTCTTAGGACTTTCACATGTGAAAGTGCAAAGTGTCAAGAATAGCACTAGCATATTTTAGCCTATGTTTTGATGAAGATAAGGTTCTAACAAAGCTTGAAGATGGCTCAACAATCAACATGCCTTATGCTCATTAGGTCATATCTAGACTAGGATATAATTTGAGTCTATAATCTAAGTAGTCTGGGATGTGTGCCGTAGTAAGTGCGTATAGGTTAGATGAACCTAGATGCTAATCTCTTAAGCCATCTTAATTGAACTATCATATTCATGAGATACATCATCTAGTTAATCGTATGTTCATGCATATATCATACATGTCATATGTACATATTAGGCATAATATAATTGGTAGAGCATGTATATATATTGTACATAACATATGAGAAGTTTGCATTTTGAAACATATGCATAATTGCTCCAGTTAATCGATTAATGTGGTAGCTTAATCGATTAACATAACTGATTTTCTGTTAAATATGTGTTTTCTGTTTTAACTGACTTGTATATTATTCTGTTAGTCCGTTAATCCATTAAATGGTAGTCTTAATCGATTAACGAGTCTGTTTTATGTTATAACTGAAATCTGTTTCTGCTGTTGTAACTGCTTAACTATTTTTGCAACGGCTTAAACCACTTGTTTACCATGCTATAAATACGAGGATCTACTCAGAACTCATTAGCACTCATTCTAATTGTTTAGGGATATTTTAGGAAGCATTTGCATACGTATTTTTACTACTTTTCTGCAAGAGAGTTGCATGTGTGAGAAGAGAGATTGTGTTGTTTTTGCAATAACATGCTTTCTCGTGCAAATGAAAAGAGAGTTAGACCTACTTCCTCAAAAACTCCTTATGAAATTTTTAAAGTTTGAAAACCAAATATTGCTCATCTTCATGCTTTCGGGTGCAAATGTTTTATTTTGAATAATGGAAAAAGAACTTTAGGAAAGTTTGACTCAAAAGTCGATGAGGGCATATTCTTAGGATATTCATTACATAGCAAGGCATTCCATGTATTTAACAAATATACC
>NC_032027.1:8086484-8107926 GCF_001865875.1 Lupinus angustifolius
GCATTCTGTGTGTTTAATAAATATACCATGCAAGTAGAAGAGTCTATTCATGTCCATTTTGACGAATCTTCTCCAAAAGAGAAGAGAAAGGTCTTTTCTGATGATATTTCAGGAATACTTGACGAAGTGCCAAACTAGGACATGAATGGAATCCAACGAGAAGCGGAGCAAATAGTAGTGGAGCAAACAGTAGCAGAGCAACATCAGGATATGCCTATTGCGTGGAAAACTAAAAAGGATCATCCGCTCGATAAGGTGCTAGGTGATATATCTACGGGAGTGGTAACCTGTAGTTCTTTACGAAACTTCTGTAATTTTGTTGCATTTGTATCTCAAATAGAGCCTAAGACCGTCGATGAAGCCATTGAGGATGTACACTGGGGTATAGCTATGCAAGAAGAGCTAAACCAGTTCGAGCGAAATAATGTGTGGGACTTCCCCAAACCAAAAGATCATCCCATAATTGGCACCAGATGGGTCTTTCATAATAAGCTAGATGAATCTGGCTTAATAATTAGAAATAAGGCTCACCTAGTGGCCAAAGGCTACAACCAAGAGGAGGGCATAGATTATGATGAGACCTATGCCCCTGTAGCCATACTTGAGGCCATTAGGATGCTCTTGTCTTTTGCATCAATCAAGAATTTTAAACTATTTCAAATGGATGTTGAAAGTGCCTTTTTAAATGGATATATTCAAGAGGAGGTATATATAGACCAACCACCAGGGTTTGAAAACTTCAAATACCCGAGCCATGTATATAAACTCAAGAAGGCCCTCTATGGCCTAAAACAGGCTCCCAGAGCCTGGTACGATAGATTGAGATTGTTCCTACTTAAAAAGGGGTTCGAAAGAGGTTTGGTCGACACCACTCTCTTCATCCGTAGATCAAATAATCATGTTTTACTTGTACAAGTATATGTTGATGATATTATCTTCGGATACACTAATGACATCTTTTGTAAGGAGTTTTCTGAGTTGATGCAGGGGGAGTTTGAGATGTCGATGATGGGAGAGCTTACCTTCTTTCTTAGACTTCAAATCAAACAAATGGAAAGCGGCATCTTCATCCATCAATCAAAGTATTGCAAGGAACTACTAAAGAAGTTCGATATGGAGCAGTGTAAGGACGCATCAACACCTATGGCATCTGCATGTTATCTGGACAAAGATGAAAAGGGAAAAGCGATTGAGGTAACCAAATATCACGGGATAATCACCAAATATTGTGGGATAATCGGCTCCTTATTGTACTTAACTGCTAGTCGCCCCGATATTATGTTTAGTGTTTGTATGTGTGCTAGATTTCAAGTTTTGCCAAAAGAATCACATTTTACTACTGTAAAACGTATCATGAGATATCTAAAAGAATTAATAAATATGGGATTATGGTATCCTAGGGATGCCTCCTTATCCTTGGTACAACTTAAGGACTTTGGGCTCATATTAGAAAAGGTTCCTATTAAGTGTGATAACACGAGTGCCATTAACCTTTCCAAGAATCTCGTCTTGCATTCTAGAACAAAGCATATCGAAATAAGACACCATTTCTTACGTGATCATGTTCAAAAAGGTGATTGCATATTAGAATTTATTGAAACTTCTAAACAATTAGCAGATATTTTCACCATGCCCCTCTCACGAGATACCTTCTATGTTCTTCGAAGAGAACTAGGAATCCTTGATGAAAAATATCTTGATTAATATTCTTTTTGTGATTGTCTTGCATGATCCCTTTAAGTATGTCGAACATGTTGATTAAATGCTTATGATCTTTTGTACAAATCATGATTCTGTGCTTAAAAAAAACCCATTAAAATATTTGTGATTGCTTAAAACCTTTAGCCAATAAAGTTTGAAATTATTGCATGCCTTAAAAACAGTCAAAATGATGTATCTAATACAGTTAATCGATTATGGGAACACGTTAATCGATTACCTGGGAGTATTGTTTTAAAAACCTGATATTTCCTTCCCATATAATCGATTAAGCCAAGCCATCAATCGATTAACGGTAGCCTTATATCAGAAACAGTAGCTTTTCTGAACAGTTTTCAAAACCTCAATCATCTCTTTTCTCTCCAACCTCTAAGAGGAACAGGTCCAATACCATCCTAAGCTTCATCCTAGCCCCAAACCTATTTCCCCCCCCTGCATTTCCACTCCATTAACCGTCATCCTCATCTTATATTTTCAAGAAACTCACTTTCCCCAAACTGAAAACCCTACCCTAGGTTTCCCTCAATCCTTCTTGTATACCTTCATCATGTTTCAGCTCTAATTGCAATGGACAAAGGACGTGGAAAGAGAGTCAAAACAACAGCGATACGTCCACCACGTGCTCCAAAAACTGTGTCTTCTCAACAAGCAAGGCAGGACCGCGGGGACCCATACTATTCACTAATTCTACAAGAAACACGGTTGCATAAATTTCAGGGAAGAAAGCCTACATACATTCGGTTTGCTAATGTGGATTGGCTTGTGGAACAAAACTTCGAGTTCTCGATTGGTTTGCAAGCTCAAGGGGTTGTCCCCTTCTTGGAACTAAAAGGTAACATTTACCCTACTCTAGTTAGGGAGTATTACTCGAATTTTAGATACAAAGATAGGAAATATTGGTCGATGATAGCTGGAAAGTTGTTCGAAATTACTGAAGAAATCTCTATGAATGTGGGTGGTTTAGCTACTTCTAGTGCTAGTTTGAGTGATTGTGGTTGGGAAAACAACCACACATTCGATGCTGTTGAAATGTATAAGTCGTGCCTGCGTAGACCACAACTCTATGTCCAAGGTGAATTAACCAAAGCTGGATCTATGTCCGCAGAAAATAGGCTCCTCACTACATAGTTGCCTACATATTAATTCAAAGAAACACAAATCATGCACAACCTACCGTGAATGACTTGAGGTTTATGTTTGTTGTGAAGGAGAACATCATGATAAATTGGCTTGACAAAATTCTGAAGGTCATGTATAGCGTCTCCACCTCTTAATCAAAATTGCTTCCTTATAGTATCTTTGTATCTCGAGTGATTGATTATCTACATATTGACATTTCAGATACTATTGTGATGGACTACTCACACAAAGGTCACTTGATTAGTGAGAGTTTAATTCACAAGATGGGCATCTACAAGTATGGCAACACTTGGCAATATCAAGAAGACTACAACAATGTGAACCTTGACCCTTCCGGTGAAGATGATCAAGACATTGACCAATAGCCTTTTGTTGCAACTCAGGGGGAGTATTCAGGACATACATCACAGGAACCCGCTTTTGGACAAGCTTATATGGATGCTATGGAACAACGTCTGAATAATAGGATGGACCTTCATTTTCAGTCGCTTAAGGATTCACATCATACGGATTTATAGCATTTTGAGGAGCATCAAAATGCATACATTGACAACCATTACTAATCCTTGCAGAACTACATTCAGACTACTACTGATTCTCAGACTAAGAGAATGTGCGTTGAGTTCAACAAGTTGAGTGTCTTAATCAAGGGTGGTTGTAGCTCGTCGACTCCTGACAACCAGAATCATCCATCTTATCCTTAGATTGGGAGCCTTAGAGCCTTAGTTTGTCCTTCCTAGCTAATGGACATTGTTGCTCCTGTTTCCTCTTGAGAATTTATCTTTCTATTGCATTGCCTCTTCACTTTCATTTTGGATTGTAACAAACTCTAAATCTACTGTTGAACTACTGTTTTACATCTTAATGTTTTGAATTATTGCATTCATGCTTGATTTTCTAATTATGTTACATGTAGCATTTTACTTTGTTTGTAATGGATCTTGATCATGATTGGTATATGTGATAATGTTGAATGATTGTGCATGTTGCAAAATAATCAAATTTATCAAATGTGTAATCATTCTGTGCTTAATTTGCTTCTGCATAACCCCTTCATGCCATTCAAACTATTCTGCTGCTATCTTTTGTCAATTTAATCAATTAACTACATTACTTAATCGATTAAATGTTATAAAAATTGTAAACTTGTTCAAGCTTCTTCCAGCTGATTAATTAGTTATCTACCCAAGTTTAACTGATTAATTACAGTCTGTTAATAACCATTTTAGCTCTCCTATCCTTTGACTAGAATTGAATATACTTATCTTTTTGATAATGTCAAAAGGGGGAGAAAAGTTGCTTGTTGTGTTACATACTTTTTGCAGGTTGTATAAAGCCTTCTGCAGGTTGTTTCTATCCAGCTTCCATACATTCTTCTGCTTACATACAGAGAAGCAATTCGCTTTAACTTTGGGATTCGAAAAACAACCTTTATCAACCATTCTACAAATTCATCATCAAGCTTATCCATCAACAAATTGAAGATTTCTAATGAAGTGTTTGTCATCATCAAAAAGGGGGAGATTGAAAGTGCAAAGTGTCAAGAATAGCACTAGTATATTTCAGCCTATGTTTTGATGAAGACAAGGTTCTAACAAAGCTTGAAGATGGCTCAACAATCAACATGCCTTATGCTCATTTGGTCATATCTAGACTAGGATATAAATTGAGTCTATAATCTAAGTAGTCTGTGATATGTGCTGTAGTAAGTGAGTATAGGTTAGGTGAACCTAGATGCTAGTCTCTTAAGCCATCTTAATTGAACTATCATATTCATGAGATACATCATCTAGTTAATCGTATGTTCATGCATATATCATACATGTCATATGTGCATATTAGGCATAATATAATTGGTAGAGCATGTATATATATTGTACATAACATATGAGAAGTTTGCCTTTTAAAACATATGCATAATTGCTTCAGTTAATCGATTAACATGGTAGCTTAATCGATTAACATAACTGATTTTCTGTTAAATATGTGTTTTCTGTTTTAACTGACTTGTATGTTATTCTGTTAGTCCACTAATCGATTAAATGGTAGTCTTAATCGATTAACGAGTCTGTTTTATGTTATAACTGAAATTTTTTTCTGCTGTTGTAACTGCTTAACTGTTTTTGCAACGGATTAAACCACTTGTTTACCATGCTATAAATACGAGGCTCTACTCATAACTCATTAGCATTCATTCTAATTCTTTAGGGTTGTTTTAGAGAGCATTTGCATACATATTTTTACTACTTTTATGCAAGAGAGTTGCATGTGTGAGAAGAGAGATTATGATGTTTCTGCATTAACATGTTTTCTATTTCTGCATAGTTTCATGTTCATTTTAATATTGCTCACATGATCATGCATTATATTTTGATAGAAAGTAACCATTTGTATACTGATAATTGATTAACTCATTCTTACATTGATGGCTTAACTAATTAGCATAAGGGTTAATCTTAGAGTCTTTATATTGTAATATCTTAAGCATTATGTGCTTAGTGTACCTTGATCTTAACGTGTTTTTGTGTAGTCTGGATCTGTCTCGTGGTGTAAGATCACCATAGAGATTGAAGTTCTTCACCAAGGCAGGGAGGTCTTGATTTGAGGATAAGATTCTTGGCTGGGGCTAGTTCGCGAGAAAGGTTTTCTCAAGAGGCGAAAGGGTAGAGTCAAACCAGGTTTTAGATATTCTAGATATCAGGAAGGGAGCATCCATTGTGGTTGTAAATTGAATTGGTAATTGTTTTCTTAATTCAATATTGTGAAGAAAGAAAATCTCCCTGATCCAGAAGGGGAGGCCTGGATGTAGTTTGCAGTGGACCGCAAACGAACCAAGATAAAAATCCTTTTGCATTGTTCTTTCTTTCATTATTCTTTAACTGTTTTCTTGTCATGATACATTGAATCTATTCTTAAGAAATTGGATATTTGTTTACTGCTACATAGTTAATACTTGTGCGCAAAAATATCTGAAATATATTTGTTCAAGTGTATCTTAATTGTTGTGCAAATTGCCTATTTAACTGAATCTGTTATGTGCATCAAGTTAATCGATTAAACAGTTCTGTTAATCGATTAACTGGGCTGTTTTTCCAGCAACTGGTTTGTTGATAAAAAGCGGTAAATTTTTAACCACCACACCTATTCACCCCCCCTTCTAGGTGTTCCTAGGCCACTGAAGTTTGAAATCCATAGGGTAGAACTTTTGCATTCAACCATAAAATGTTAAAACTAACATATGAAATTAATATTCTCTTCTTCATTGAAATTCATATGGTAGAACTTTTGTATAAAATTTGTTATATATAAATATTAAATGATTCATAAAAATCTTTAGTATCTTAAGATTTTTGCTGGAAAGTTTGACAAATACAATTTGTAATCCTCATAATATATTTTATACATGTAAAATTATTAAGAACTCAAATGAATTCACAATATTATAAACAATATCAACATCTATATATATAAGAAAACTTGATCTATTATCTAAATTTTTTTAAATGATTGAACATATTACAATTTACATATTTATTAAGCTACATATTGAAAAAAAATATGAAATCGAATGTGTATTTTCATAAAGATGTTATTTGGATGTATGTAAAAAAATAATATTTTTAATAAATTTGAAAAATAAATTCAGGGAGGGCAATTGCCCCGACCTGTACATACTAAGATCTACATATATACATATATATATATATATATATGAAGAGTAGTGATCCGTTTACACTCAAGTTAAGTTAACTAGTTACATTCAATCTCAGTTGTCCATTTTTTTAAATCTAACAGACGGTGAAACTTAAAAATTATTTAAGATTTCTCTTTTTTCTCTCTCGACATTTATTTCACTCACTCTTTGGTCCATTAGATTTAAGAAAATAGATAGCTGAGATTGAGTATAACTAGTGTAACTTAACTTGGATATAAACGATCCCTCCTCATATATGAATTTTTGAAAGCAACCAACCATTCACAGTCAATTCAAACCAATGCTATCAACATAATTGAATTCTAAAATTTGTAGATTCCAACCTTGCAAAATTTTCACTAGAACAAAGAGTAGATATTTAGCAAGAGAAAACTTAACTATATAAGAACACTCTCACTAGTGCAATACTCTTTTAATTCTTAAATACACCATAAATTATTTTATATTTGTTTACCATTTTCACCAACTTAAGTAATTAAAATAAAAAATCTACTCGATGATATAATTATTATTTGTCTTTTTTGTACTATCAAGGATAACCCTGCACCTTAAGGTTATAAATTAATCTCTTTTGGGGTATGTAATTTTCTCTTCCAAAAAGTGTCACTAACAAGAATCGAACTCATGACCTTTTAGTCATCTTATAAATCTAACGGTGACCCATATAATACCTTGTTGGTTCATTTGTCTTTAAATGAGCCCACAAACCTACATCAGAACTATAATTTACAATAAATCATATCAAGCATATAATTAAGATAAAATTGCTAAAACAATTATGTTTAATGAAATTTATTAATAATTATTAAAAATAGAATTTTATATAATAGAATGATAGACATTTTGAATTAAATAATACATTAAACAGATACATAAACATAAAATCATGATAATTATAATTAAAACATTGTTCAAAATTAATCAATTTTACCTTGAAATTTCCCCATATATACCCAATTAAGTGTACTTGAAGATGATAAAAATGTTATAAAAAATTGGTAATGAGATCTTAATTATATCAATTAGGAATCATTGGTAAATGAAACAAAAAGATTTTTAAAAGGTTGAAGAGGAAAAATAAATGAAAAGTGTGACAAAATATATATTGAACAAGAAAAGAACTTTATTGCTCAAGCCCATTTAATAGATATAGAGAAAGAGATTGTTACAGTTTTACTTACAAACTACAAAATCCACAAATAAAACATATAGGTAATATCCAATCGGATCCTCATTGATATAAATTAGTACTCAAAAATTAGAATTGTGAGTCAAAATGTTTTTTTGTCATATATCATAAAATATATTAAAACATTAATTTGATCCACATTTAAATTATATGAAGATTATTTTAGGTTTTTTAATTTTCCAGAGATCAAATTTGTATACACACAAAATTTTAAGTAACGAAAATAGTTTTTTACCCAAAATATATTAAATCTCAAATGATTATCTATATACTATATGTAAAGTTAAAATATAGTGTAATTTTTACTTTCTTATTTTGCCCTTAATATATTTTAATTTCTATAAAAAAATACCACATAATCATAGGTAACTACCACCAAAACATTAATTCCAAGTTGAAACTACACATCTCATCTTAATTGGACATTATAATAAAAATAAAATTATAATTTCAAGTATATTCAATAAAATATTATAATATAAAATACACCAAATAAAAACATACATTTTAATTATAAAAATTAAATATTTATTTGTAGGTAAATTTGACACACCAGTCGAATTGGTAATTTTCCCTACTCATATTTAAAGTTGATAAGGGTATGCTTTCCTCGGATTCATGCTTACACACCAAGGAATCAAGGTAAATCCGGAAAAAAAAATGTAAGGCCGTAATAAAAATGAGAAGCCTGGAAACTGTCAACAAAGTTCAAAGGTTAGCAAGATTATTACAACCATTCCTTCCTAAATATGTATAAGCCTCGGTGATTTAAATTGGAGATCACACCACTTGATATGGCACCAAATTATTATTGTGGTGATTGTCACAATTGCATCATACTGCAATTGTAGTGTGATTCTAAATTATAATGATGTAACTGCATTGGTCTGTATCAGGTCGCGATAGGCCAAATCAAATTTAAAAATGTTTCTTAATCACAGAATAATTCACATCGTAACGGCTACAATCTGCATCACAATAGCCATAATAACCACATTTGTAATAACTGCAACTGTTACCGCCTATCACAACCACAACCATAATTTAAAATACTAATCTAGGCTTTTCCTCCAAGTCCCAAGAAAAATTATAAGTTTGAATAGAACTGCCGAAAAGCTTTCCAAGACTTGAAGGAATTCCTAACTACGCCTCTAGTTTTGAGCAGCCATGTAACTAGAAGGAATGTATATATACATGTCCGTATCTGAGCATGCATATTGGAGTCATTGTTCATGAAATTGATAAAGTTCATAAACCAGTTTACTGCATTAGCAGAATAAAATGGGCACAAAATAACGTTGTTTTGAGCAAAATAACGGACACGTAGGACAAGTTGTTCGATGGATGGACTAAGAGGATATAATATGCAGCAAAGTTGAGCCTCACGTGAGCCAAAACGTTGGACTAAATATTAGAAATTCATAATTTCTAATTAAGATCAACATCATATATTTAATATAATTATTTTTTGTTACAAAACAAATGATCTAATTAATGATAACTTATAAAACTTCTAAAGACTGATAAAGAATATGGGTTTAATAAGTGAATACAAAATAGGTAATCTCATAGGGGATAATGGGAACCCTATAAGTTAACACATGAGAAATAGTTATGGTTTCCAACACACCAAATCATGAATAGTTTTCACGTCTCCCTATCAGAGAACAACCAAGGTTCCAAAAGGAATCAATGATTTGGTTGAGGAATATCATCATCGTCTCTCAGAAAGGTAGATCAAAGGAGTATATCAGAGAACATAGATTGATTCAGGTATGACATTGCACCATTGTTTTATATCATTGTAAGAATCATGAAATTCAAGATCCTAAGATTGATATTTCACTAATCATAAGGAAATATCAACAATTGGTATCAGAGCATAGATTTCTGAATTTTATGATTTTCCATTAAATTGTTTTCCCCAATTTTTATGAACCCTAATTTTTAAATTTGAGAATTTTTTGTTTGCTTCCATTGTA
The DNA here is from genome assembly GCF_001865875.1 of Lupinus angustifolius. Classification (NCBI taxonomy): domain Eukaryota; kingdom Viridiplantae; phylum Streptophyta; class Magnoliopsida; order Fabales; family Fabaceae; genus Lupinus; species Lupinus angustifolius. Next base: position 8,096,230 of record NC_032027.1, read on the forward strand.
ATATTATGAAAATTGAGAATATCTGAATTGATCATTTATACTACATTTATCGGCGTTAAATTGAATGGATTCAATACATATCTTCTCGGGTGAAGTTTTTCTTTTTATGGCACCTCATAATTAAATTCAATTGGGAATAGCCAACAAAATATTTATTTGGAATCATGTACAAATTATACTATATACACCGTAAGTTTGCAACATGTTAAAACGTGAAGGTGAAGGCTAAACGTAATATTTGTATTAATTGCTGAAACGTGAAGGTGAACGTGTCACTGTAAGTAAGTCTGATTAATGAACATAAAATGTGTTAATAATCTAGTTTTGCAATTTTTGTTGTTGGTGCATTTATTTATGCTCTATATGTTTTAAATATGTATGATTATGATTTAGAATTATATCGTGGGATTAAATCTATTAATCATAAAAGATATCAAATTTGAAGGTTTTAATTCTATGATTTTTGTGTGTAGTGGACTCATATTGTGTTTTTCTTTTGTCTGATAATTACTTTGAATTAATTGATGCAATATGTTACCAAAGTAATCTCTATTGTGGAAATTAATTGAAATTACACAGATGAGTATGAGATTATTTATTAATTTTGCCAAATAATAACATACATGTGATGATAAATATGTAACAATTATAAAAAAATCATGTGAATAATAGTCGGTTCAAAGAAAGGCTATTGTTTGACATAACTAATTATTAATATTTGATCATTACATTGAGAGTATCACTTACAAATTAATTTCTCTGTCAAAAGACTAGAAATTGATATTGTGTTAGGTATCTTGTGATGAGTTTATTATATGAACATGTCTTGTTTTCTATAATATTACATGACTTGTTTGTTTAGATGTGAACATGTTATTAATTCTTTGTTCTATGTATTCATTATCTTTAACCAATGTTGTAAATATTTCTGCTCAAATTAATAACTGTCTTTTACCAATGCTGGAAGGAAGCTGTAGAAATTATTCTCGGGTGTATGGATTTGGATCTGGCACTTCGTGTGGAGAAATCCATTTCTACTGTAGACAACCTCGATGATGCTAAAATTGAGAAATGGAAACGATCTAACCGAATGTGTTTGATGATTATGAAACACTCTATCCCAGATGCGTTTCGAGGCTCTATCTCTGAGGGTCAAAGTGCAAGTTATTTCCTTGAAAAAATATAACACCTCTTTACCAAAAATGAAAAGGCGTAGACGCGTAGCTTTTTGGCTAAACTCAACTCCATGAAGTATAAAGGCAAATGGAACATAAGGGAGTATATTATGGAGATGACTAATCTCGCACCAAAACTCAAGTCACTTAAATTAGAGCTTGGTGATGACTTGCTCGTGGACTTGGTTTTGATCTCTTTCCTGCATGCTTTGGGCAATTCAAAGTGAGTTATAACACTCAAAAAGACAAATGGTCCCTCAATGAGCTTATATCTTATTGTGTGCAAGAGGAAGAGAGGTTGCAGAGAGATAAGATCGAAAGTGCTCACTTGGTTATGACCCCTCAAAATAAGAAAAAAAGAGCAATAAGAGTGCTACAAAAGGGCCTTCTCAGCAAAAGAAATTGAAGAGTCTTAAAGAATTTACCTGCTACTTCTGTAAGAAGCAAGGACACGTGAAGAAAGAGTGTCCTAAATATGCCTCACGTCGTGTAAAGAAGGGTAAATCTTTCACTCTTGTTTGTTCTGAAATTAATTTAGCTTTTGTACCCAATGATACTTGGTGAGTGGATTCTAGTGCTACTACTCACATAAGTATCACTATGTAGGGTTGCGTGTGGAGCCGATAGTCAATGATGATGAAAGATTCATCTTTGTAGACGATGACAAAATGGTTGCAGTTGAGGCTATTGGAACATTTAGATTATGTTTAAGAACTGGTTTTCATTTGGATTTATTTAGGGATGACAACGGGCACGAGCGGGCACGGGTAGTAGCTACCCGCTCCCCATTTCAAAATAGGAGAACATTACCCATACCCGCCCGTACCTGTACGGGTACCCGTGTGCAGGTATTTGCGGGTGTATCTGAGTACCCGCGGGTACAATGGGTACCCGCGAGTTTCCTATACTATAAATGAATTTTAAATTTTTTACTTCTATTATGCTTCAAATGAGATAAAACTTAATTATTTTTGTACCTTTTGATTGAATATTTGGCAAAAATGTTAAATTTATTGATGTTTTCTATTTGTGTGAATTTTTGTTCTCATTTCCTTAACAAAAAATATATATTTTCTTTGTAAAACATGTGTGTATCTACACATGCAATAATATTTGTAGGGTGTTTCACCATCAAACTCAATAAAATGTGTAAAAAAAGTAAAAGGAAAAAATATACATAATGTAATAAATGTTACAATAATGTAATTTTTATTTTAATTAAATATAATATATTAATCATATAAATAACGGGTACCACGGGAACGAGCACCATAATACCCGTACTCGCTCGTATGTACTACGGATATTTTTAGAAACCCGTTTATAATACTCGCGGGTACCCGTGCCCGTACGAGTACCCACGGGTACGGTTTTTTGCCATCCCTAGATTTATTTGAGACATTTGTTGTACCATCTTTTAGGCGGAATTTAATCAGTATTTCCAACATGGACAAATTTGGTTTTTCTTGTTCTTTTGGAAATAATAAAGTTAGTCTCTATCAAAATCCAAATATTGTTGCTTCTAGTTCTTTAATTGATAATTTATATATGCTTGATGTTTCTAGTTTTAATAATGAAATATTGCAAACAAATTTATGTGGTAGAAAATGAAAATTAAAGGAGAATTCAACCACCTTATGGCACAAGCGTTTAGATCATATATCTAAACAAAGAATACAAAGACTTGTGTCAGATGAAATTCTTGACCCTTTAGATTTATCAGACTTTGAAGTTTGTGTTGAGTGCATAAAGGGAAAACAGACAAACAAAAAGAAATTAGGTGTTGAAAGAGCTAAAGATGTCTTAGAACTAATACATATAGATATATGTGGTCCTTTCCATATGGCTTCTTCGAATGGACAACATTATTTTATTACATTCATAGATGATTACTCTAGGTACAGCTACCTATATCTTATACATGAGAAGTCACAATCCTTAGATGTTTTCAAGTCTTTCAAGGCTGAAATTGAACTTCAACTTGGAAAGAAAATTAAGGCTGTCAAATCTGACCGTGGTTATGAATACTATGGCAGATATGATGGATCATTAGAACAACGTCCAGGGCCATTGGCACTTTTCCTTAGGGAGTGTGGAATTGTTCCGCAATACACTGTGTCATGCAAACCTAGCATGAATGGTGTTGCTAGGCGACGAAACCGAACTCTTAAGGATATGGTGAGAAGTATGATTAGTCATTATTCCTTACCAGAGTCTCTTTGGGGTGAAGCTTTAAAGATCGCAGTTTACATCTTTAATAGGGTGCCAAGTAGAGCAGTTAACAAAACCTCATATGAGCTTTGGCCTAATAAAAGGACAAGCTTAACACACTTGCACATTTGGGGTTGTCCAACAGAGGCGCGACCTTATAGGCTGCATGAAAGGAAATTGGACTCAAGAACAGTTAGCTGTTATTTTGTTGGCTATGTTGAATGCTCTCGGGGCTATAAATTTTATGATCTCCCTTCAAGACTCTTTTTTGAGACGGGAAATGCAAGATTTCTTGAGGAAGTTGATTTTGGGAAGGAAGAGAACATAAGGAATATTGTCTTTGAAGAAGAACTTGTCACTGATGGTGAACAAGTTCTTGTACCTATTACCATCCAAGAAATAAATTTGGTAATAGAAGATAAGTTCAAAATATTGCCCATGACAATATTCCAGAGCAAGACAACAATGAGCTTCTCCCTCAATTACCTATAGAAAAAACTTAACAACCTCAATAAGTAGAAGTGTCATTAATGAGATCTTCTAGTAAGAGGAGAAGTGCAATTCCTGATGATTATATTGTATTTCTTCAAGAAAATTAGGATGGCATTGGGTTAACAGAAGATGATCCATTGAACTTCAGTCAAGCCATGAAAAGTTCTAACTCTCAAAAGTGGATTGATGCCTTAAAGGATGAGATGAAGTCTGTGCATGATAATGACGTTTGGGATCTTGTCGAATTGTCTGAATGTGCGAAACCTATCAGTTGCAAATGAATATTTAAAACAAAGAGGGATTCGAAGGGTAATGTTGATAGATATAAAGTTCGTCTAGTTACTAAAGGATTCAATCATAAAGAAGGCATTGATTATAAAGAAACCTTCTCTCCAGTACCTTCGAAGGATTATTTTAGAATAATATTGACACTAGTAGCTCATTTTGATTTAGAGCTACATCATATGGATGTTAAGATAGTGTTTCTAAATGGTGACATTAAAGAAACAATCTATATGGTGCAACCAGAAAACCTTGTGTCAGTTGGCTCAAATTCAATGGTATGCAAATTAAAGAAATTCATCTATGAGCTTAAACAAGCTTCTCGTCAATGGGTTCATAAGTTCCATCAAATTATTACCTCGTATGATTTTGAGGCAAATAAAGTTGATGATTGCGTGTACCACATGTTCAGCGGGAGTAAATTTATCTTCCTGACATTATATGTTGATGATATACTGCTTGTTAGTACTGATATGAGACTATCGCATGAGACCAAGAGATTTCTAATGAAGAATTTCAAAATGAAAGATCTTGGGGAAGCTTCTTTTGTATTATGTATTCAGATATTGAGAGATCACTCTCAAGGTATCCTAAGGTTGTTAGAAGAAAGTTGTATAGATAAAGTCCTGGATAGATTTAGCATGAAAGACAATAAAATAGGGGATACCCCTATAGCTAAGGGAGACAACTTTAGTCTCGAAAAGTGCCCCAAAAATGACCTTGAAAGACATGAGATGCATAAGATTTCTTACGCGCTTATAGCTTCTTCAACCATGGCTGCAGAGTTCGTGGCTTGCTTTGAAACATCATATTATGGCATATGGTTGCGTAATTTTGTCACTGGTTTATGTGTGGTCGATGATATTGAAAGACCATTGAGAATTTATTTTGACAACAAGTCTGTGGTTCTTTACTCCAACAACAATAGGAGTTCTACAAAGTTAAAACTTATTGACATCAAGTTTCTGGTTGCTAAAGAATGTGTTCAAAATGGACAAATTTCCATAGAACATATAGGGACAAATTCTATGCTCGCTGATCCACTGACTAAGGGTTTGGTACCTAAAGTCTGTCATGAACATGTTGCTCATATGAGTGTTATTCCTTATGATACCCTAGTTCAGTTGGAGTCTATATTTTTTATGATTTACTTTGGATGTTATATACAGTTTTTATGCATAATAAAGTTGATGGTTTATTGTTCTATTTTGAAATTGTTCATTCTAACTATTGTGCTACAATTGAAGACTTTGGATTGATCTCACTAAAGAATAAAGAAGGACTAGTTAGAAATAGATATGTTTGAGATCGCATTGCATGAAATTTCCATGTAACTCATCTATATTTGATCTGTCATTAAGTATATTATTATGGTGATCATCGTGGTCGAGTCACACTTGAACTTGAAAGTCACGGTGGTTCTATAGTAGATATATGAGATGGATCAGATTTCATTAAGGAGAATTCTAAATGTAAATAGCATACGGATGTGCGCCTACAGAATGTGTGTTATAATTGTTTCCGGAAAATATGAAGCTCAAGTAGGAGATTGTTAGAAATTCGTTATTTCTAATTAAGGTGGACATCATATATTTAATAAAATTATATCGACTATTTATTTTGGGGTTACAAAACAAGTGATCTAATTAATGGCAACCCATAAGACTTCTAAAACTGATAACAGATGTGGGCTTAATGAGTGAATACCTAAACGGTTGGCCCATAGGGAATAATGGGAACCCTATAAGTTAACACATACGGAATGATTATGGTCCCCAATATACCAAATCACAAACAGTTTTCACCTCTCCTCATCATAGAGAAAATGAAGGCCCCAAAAAGAATTAAGGATTTGGTTGAGGAAGACCATCATATCAAAACTCTCTCAAAAGGTATGTCAAAGAAGTATATAAGAGAACATGATGGATTAAGGTATGACATTGACATCTTGTTTTATATAATTGTGAGAATCATGAGATTCAAGATCCTATGATTGATATTTCACCAATCGTAAGGAATTTCCTACAATTCGAAACGAACTATTACTTCCTGTGGTGACATTCTTCAGTTAAACAGGTGAGAAATCTTTGTCTCTGCACTCCCATCTAAATCGTCTATTTAAACACGTGGTACAACTAAACCTTCTGGCTTTCCATCTTAGCCTCCAAAAGTCTAGCTTTCAAATTGATCTTTTGTACATTGTGAGGATTGCATCCTTTTACACTATCATATGGATTAGGGGGCTCAAATGAGAATCCCTTGATTTCTTGAATGTTCATTGCATCTGTCGCATGTTGAAGTGATTATGCCTCTCTTATCTTCTTTGCATTTGGGTTCACATTTGTTTATCAAAAAAAGGTTTCCAAATCGAATAAATGTTTACTCATATGTGAGTACTTCTCATCAAGAAAAACTTTGGCATCTATCAACTTCATTTAAACACGTTCTTCACGCCAAAATTCGGCGATCTGAAACATCTTTCTCTCTTCTTCCACTTATTCCCTAAGTTTTGTAGAATATATCCTCAACGCTTCAACTTCAGCTTTGTCTTCTCCAATTACCCTAGCAAGCTCTTAGCATACATCATCCATCAATTCTCCAGCCTTCATTTCCTTGTCATAATCCTACATGTAGCGCTTTGCAAATAACTTTGCATCTGGCAACTCATTAACCAACTTAGAGTTGACAATTTCGATCCTTTAGCGACTTTTCGTTTATGGATTCAACTCTGCTTTAAAGTCATCAATGTATAAACGAATTTTTCATGCTCTCTTCTTCGACATGAGTCCATTTCCTCGCTAACCTTCTGCAAAAAATGCTCAACTTTATTTATGGAGGAGAGGTGTTTGGTCTCAAGTTCCTGAATCCGCCAACGAGCCTGCTCTAGTTCAGCTTCAAGAGCAAATACAACACTAACTATTGGAAAACAAAGCTACCATGGAAACAAGACACTAGTAATAATAGTTAATCGATTAACTGGTTAGAAAATAAAGTGAGGCATTGGATGAACAATTCTTGTAATTGGCACATTTTACACATTTAACACATGTTGAAATTGTTTTACAATATGTGTTTATTAGTTTGTTAGTTAGTTAGTTGGTTAGGTAAGTTTGTTAAGTTCTTACCTATTCATGTACTATAAATAAGGTTTTTTCATGTCATGATCAATAATGAGAAATATCCATAATATTCATCTTTAAGCTTTCACAATATGGATGAAAGCTCTAATCACCACTACACATTCTCTACAATAAATTATTATATTTCCCTTCCAATATTCAACAACAAATCATCATCAACAACTCAACATGAAGCCGAGAAGTTTGTGAAAAGAGAAGGTTGAAGGAAGAATGTGATGGTGAGCTGGAATGAAACACATGTGTGTTTGTAGACTTTGCACCCTCTTGCCTTGCAGCTGAATTGAAGATATACTACTTCAAGTACTAGTACTAGCACTATTCACTATGAATCAGAAACCAAGAAGAGACATGGGAACTACGATTACACATATTGCTAACCAAGAACCTTCATGAAATGCAACACCAATTAGAGCAACAACTCCTGCAATAAGAAGACCAATTCATTCAGGGACTTCAACTCCAATGAGGGGACAAAATGGTTTGGAAGCTGCTTCTAGGGGTCAACAACATGGTAGTAGAGAAGGATCTAGCCCTTACAAGAAGATGATGTTAGAGAAGAAGGTTGAAGATCATGTTAGAAATTTGAGTACTCTAGAAAGAATAGCAATAGCTTGGGAAGAGGCAGAAAGGGCTAAATATATGGTCATGTTCAAACGTGAATAAGTGAATATTCAAACCTGGGAAAATCATCAAATAAGAAAGGATGACCAGGAAAAAGAAGACTTAGAGGATTGCATATTCAACAAGTGAAGACAAGGGGAAGATCAATCAAGAACAATCAAAGTTCTTCAAGAACTCGTAAACAAAAGGCTCTGATAGGGCAAATCGTAAGTGCATCATTATATCGTCAAGTAATAAAATATTGATCTCACGAGAACTGGAAAACTCCTTTAGTTATAACAATTAATTTATCCTTAACTCAAATAGGATTTAAAAGTAAAATTAGAACAATTGAACAATTGACAAGAACAATTATGAAAATAGTAAAAAAATGGATTGAAATCTAATTTAGGAAGAGTTCTCAGGATATGGGTTACCGCCTTTACACTAGCAAATCCTTGTTTTGCTCCTTTTCATGAACTTTAAGTTGTGGGGTTGAATTGCTCTTTGATATGTGTCATCCTCTTTCGAGCTCCGACACGTGTACTCAATTGAAGTCGCACCTACTCTCGTGGTACGATTATCAATCAAATCTTTTACTTGGGTCTTTCTATCCAATCACTTTGTAGCAACCCAATGTGAATTCCAGAAACCCCCGAGAATCCTAAAATTACTGTCGTGAATTAGGATTCTAGTTTGAATAACTGAATGGTTAGTTAGTTGGGTCCACCTCTCGGTCCTTCCCCAATGTACCTAAGAGGTGTAATTTGTTATCTCACAGAAAACTCACACGAATAAAACTAAGTTTAATGATTCAAGTCACAATACTCAATGAAATAGAAGTAAGAACAATCATTTATTAAATATAAAAGGGCATAGCCCCAATCCTATAAACAAATGGAATTACTCACTCATGATGGAGAAGAGAATACCAAATTCTAAGTTAGAGAATTGTAATGTAAAGTGTAAAGTGTATCATCCATGAGGGAGAATCATCATTTATCCTAATTACAAAATATTGGGCTATGCTCAACAATACAAATATAAAAAATAGGAATATAATATAAAATCTATGACTTCTTTTGGCCCTTCAATTGGTCTTCGCATAGCCTCAACACTGCATTCAATCTTCTTGCACCCAATCTCTACTCCATTTTGGCTTTAATCCATCCAAACTTCACAACATAGCCAAAAACATCCGCTCAATCCAAACAAAGAGAAATAAAAGCTAAAAACAATCTTAAAGTCCTAATTATGTCCTAAAATCCAAGTTAAATGCAATGCAAATATAGCATAATTTAACATTCATCAAATCCCTCAAGTTTATCTCTTGTTTGTCCTCAAGCAGGTATTATGTATAACTTTCACAATCATGCATTAATGATGATATAGAAACGATGACCCAAAATAACAAGCAATTTCATGTTAGTTTTGAAACAATCCAGACATCAAGATAAGATAATCATAACAAATTTAATTCAGGCTAAGTCTTTGAGTCATAACAAATGCATGAATTAGGGTCACTCTTCTCTAATCACTCTCGTGTGTTTAAATGTCATAGTGTTTCGCTCAAAACATTTATGAAAGTAAATTACCATAGGCTTGATTATAGACCAAATCACTGTTGACTGCATTTGAATGCATGCAAAAATGAAGAGGTATTTAAATGGTTGTAATAGGCCCAAGGTGAATGATTTAAGGTGAGATAGTCAAAGAAAGGGTAATTCAAAAGGCTTACAAATGTTTCCCAAAATACTTAAACATTTTAGATATCTGATTGAAGCATTGAGATTCTCTTAATATGCCTTACTTTATCATATGATTTTTCAGTCAACCTATTTCCTTACAACATACTTTTTTTCAGTCCTTCTCTTTTAGTATACTTTCTATTTCTTTTTTTTTTCCTTTTTACTTGAGATTTTCTAAAAGAGAAGAGATGAAATTTATTTATTTATTTTCTTCTTCACCTTTTTATGGATTCTTTCATCACACAAGAACTTTTTACCTTTCTCATTGCTTTAACCAAACATCATAAATTACCCCAAACCCTCATTTGAGTAGCTATCAAAAATCATTAAAGTTCAGGCTCAGAAGTGGGCAACTAATGAATTTTCAATGATTATAGCAAGCGGTTGAAGGTTAAAAGAAAAGGTCATAATTGCCTATATCATTTTAATGCATACATACAGACTTCAATCTTGAAACGGTCATAAATCAAGTTCTAGAATATACAATCATAGAAAATAATGCACTCATGAAAGAAAAAAAGTTTTATGCAATTGTCAATTCAAATCAGAACCCTTACTATGTTTGGCTCAAGTTTCTCACATTTGGTACATTCAACAGAAGTTAGGAAACAAATACTTTTATTTAACCAAATTTAATTCACAATTATTAAATCTGATGTTTTTCATGTTATTATTCTATCCACAATTTTTTTTCTTCAATGGGGTCACAAATCAACAATCATCATTCATGCATACTTTTTCATTTAAAGCAGATAGACAATACATAGAATAAAGCAGGGGATAGATGATGTATGCAACATATGATAATGCATGATAATATAAATATTCAACCTAAAAATTAAAAATTTATATGGTATACATGACATATATGAACTATCTAAATACAAGACTCCCTCAAACTTAGAAATTTTATTGTCTCCAATGTAAAAATCTAAACAATAAGAGAAAGAAAAATAAAACTCACGGGTTAGGTAGGAAGTATCCTTAACTCATGTGTCAATTATCAGTGGTTGGCTTCATTGGGTGTAGTGGAAGTACCTATAAAAAAAGAGAAAAAGGTCCTAGATGGCCCGTATGTCCCAGGTGCACTAGGTGCAAATATTCTATTTGAATGAGGCAGCTACTAAGCATTGTCGTGTTAGCACTTTTCCATGTAATTTTTTTTAGAGTTTATGATTTTTTTTCTGGCTGACACTATATACATCCCCTTATACCTTAGATTGCCTTAGGCTTAGTTCTTCTATATGGCTAATTTTCAGGATTTTGTGCTGCTTTGTAATTTTGAGACATGTTTTTCTCTAGGCTTTCTGGGTTGTAACTCTAACTATCTACTTTTGCTGCACTATTATGACTTGATATGCATGCCATTTGAACTTAAATCATTACTATTATAGTTTTAATTTGCTTACATAATATTCCTATCTATCTCAAATATAGTATGATTACATATTTAATGGTCCTTGATCATGTTTGGTTATATGTATCTCTTATGTTTGATTGAGTCTGTTGTTTGAATGCTATAATATAAATGCTTGATCATTCCATGCTTGATTAGTTCATGTATAACCTTCAGTGTCATTAAATCTGTCATATTGATGTATGTTGTTGTTTTAATCGATTATCCATCTGTCTTAATTGATTAAATATTACTCAATGTGTGCACGTGTTCAATCTTTTCATCCACAGGTTGATTAATTATATTCTCAATATTAATTGATTAGTTACAGTTTGAGTTCACTTCATATCTCTTCTTACTTTTGACCAAAATTTCATTTAGTTTATCTTTTTGATAATGTCAAAAGGGGAAGAAAGGTTGTTTTGTTGTTTGATGTGTGTAGGTTGTTGTAAAATAAAATTCAGCTTCCGTTGTCTAGCTTTGCGCTTTAACTTTGACATTAACAACCATGCCTTATGTGATCATCTTCAAGCTATGCATCAAAACAAAATTTGGTGTTGAGTTTGTCATCATCAAAAAGGAGGATATTGAATGTGCAAAGTGTCAAGATAACACTTAGCTTGCCTATGTTTTGATGAAGACAAAGGAATTAG